>NW_015173137.1:52608-99278 GCF_001447785.1 Gekko japonicus
GAACTGGGGAATCCCAGATACAGAATTACAGTGCCAAATGTAGCTTGATCCATAAGTGCCCTTACAGTGCAGTCCTAAACAGAGCTGACCCTTCCAAATCCATTTACTGTAAGTAGACTTAACTCTGCTAAGTATTACACTGTGAGTGTGCTATTACTGTTAACTGTAATTTCCCTTGACTTCAGCGGAATTTAATTGCAAACATGTGGTTAGGATTAGAACATTAGTCCCACTACATTCTTTTCTGTGGGTCTTCTATCAAGGCCAGATTCACGCATTATTATTTCATTGTTTGCGTGAGACACAAGCAATTGGAATGTCTCTCGAGACATGACTCGCTGGGATATTTCTGTCTCTTGAAGTCATAGGATGAGTAGCAGACCCTCACTCCTTGTCCCTGTTCAGTTTTGAAATGATCCATAATAAAGGTGTCATAAGCATGTCCTGCAGAAATAATTACGCCAGGTAACTCATAGCTTCCATTCACCAAATTCCTGAGTGGTCTCTGTATTGGTCTGTTGCAGCAGAAATAGCAAAGTGGGTCCTTAAGGCAGATTTGTGGTGGTCTGTGAGTTGGAAGCCACTTGGAAGTGGTGCTGCTGGGGAACTGGGAAGTGTGTTGGTGTTATATGAGGCTCTTTCCTTTCTTTCCTGTTAGTCCCGCCAAGCCTGAGGAAATGGACTGGTCTGAACTCTACCCAGAATTCTTCACTCCTTTGACCAAAGATGATCAGCACAATGACCCAAAGGATGTGGAAGAGAGAGCCAAGCCTTCCTCTCAAGTAGAATTTGCTGATATTGGCTGTGGTTATGGGGGACTGCTGGGTAATTTCACACATCCCCACACCCCGATGATTTTGGGTTTTTTATGTCAAGCGTTTATGCTTTGCCCCTCAACCAGAAAACTGGTTCTCAAGATAGCTAACACCATATTAAAAGTTATACCCATTAAAAATCAATATAAAAACAGCAGGAAAAGCTAGGAACATTCAACATGATGTTCTTGTCGTAAATAAAATCGTGAAAGGTAGCAGTATGTATGTTGCCCACTTTGAAACAAGCTGCATTGGCTGCCTGTCTATTTTGGAGTCAACTTCCAGGTGTTGGTTATGACCTTTAAAGCCCTTAATCACCTGGGACACTCTTATTTGAAGGACTGTATCCTTCCATATGACCCTCTCCACCAACTACGGCCTTCAGGCATGCCCTCTGCTGGCTATCCCATTCCTTAGGGTGGCCCATCTGGCATAGACCAGAGCCCAGGCCTCTTCCACCATGGCTCTCACTTTGTAGAATGGGCTCCCTGAAGATATGAGGGGCACCCCCTCCTTGGAGATGTTCAGAAGGCACTGCAAAGCTTGCCCGTTAGCCAGGCCATTTGAGGGGGCGTCTTTTAAGGGAGGAAGAGATTTGGGGGTCTGTTATTTTATTCTGGTTTTAATTGGAATTGTGTTTTTACTGTTATTGTAAGCCACCTTGAACCACAAGAAAAAGTGTGGTATAAATGTTTTAATAAATAAACAAATACAATAGCAGTTAAATAGCAGTTGTGTAAGGTAAACACAAGAGCGGCTGTAATGCGATGGCAAAAGGGAAACCAATCTGAACCGTCTCACTAAGTATGCTGAGAATGCAGCTAGATCTCTGTGGAGGTTGGCTCCAAAGATTATGGAAGGGGTTTCCAAAGAAAGAGGCTTGTGAAATACTAACATGGAAGTCCTTTTAGAATACTTCCTTTTTTCAGTTTTCCAACAAGCGTTATGCACAGTTTTATGCTGCACACCAGACAGAGAGTTGAAGTACCAGGTTCCCCCCACCCCGTCCTTTGACCAATGGATTTCAAAGTTTTTAGCATATTTCAATAGGGGCAAAACAAACATGAAGATCTTTATACATAATCAGTACATTGGTCTATTACGGTCAGTATTGTCTTCTGTGACTGGCAGCAGCTCTCTAGGATCTCAGGCAGAGGTGTTTCATGTTGCCAGCTACCAAAATACTTCAACTGTCGGTGCCAGGTCTGGAATGTGGGATCTTTTCCATGCAAAGCAGAGACTCTGCTGCTGAGCCACGGCCCCTCCTCCATGGCCGTGATTACTATTTGGGGCATACGGGAAGGGGAGAGGAGAGTGAACCTTTTAAATCCTGCTCAGTTTCTGTGATTGAAACCAGACACCTTTGTCAGTGCTGATAATTGTGTGGGAAGCCCTGTTTTTAGCAAGCTGAGCAGGGGTTGAAGGGTTAAACTCCTCTCCCCATTTGGCGCCAATCCAAAGGGTCATTTCTGCTTAGGACTGCACAGTGAGCGATCCATGCATGCAGTTTAGTTTCTATGGATGGACAGAGACTGGTCACATTGGTTTTGACCCTCAAACGATAACGTTACATATAACACTACTAATGGCAAGAACAGACTGTATAAAGGTCTTTGCTCTTACAAAGGAAGGCAGAGCATCAAGCAGTTCAGGCTGCAGCCTTACAAGTTACGGTACTCTGTGGGGCTTTGTCTCTGCTGCCAGTTGAACCTGGGCTTTAGACTAGGGCTGCAATCACACACACTAAATAATTCAGTGCACTTTTGAATTGGATTTTGCCAGTTCACACAGTGAAATCCGGTTGGAAAGTGCATTGGTGGTGGATTATTTAGTGTGTGTGATCGCAGCCTAAGTGTTGAAGCTCAGTTAGCCCAGTTTGGCCCAAGCTTGTCAGGGTTGGCCATGGTCAGTATTTGGATGGGAGACTTCCAAGGAAGACCGGGATTGCTATGCAGAGGAAAGCAATGGCAAAACCACCTCTGCTCATCTCTTGCCTTGAACACCCCACAGCTGGGGTTGCCATGAGTTGGTTGTGACTTTGATGGAACCTCCTTCTTCACTGAAGTTCTTGACCAAGTGACCCTAGGAATATGAGGAGTAGTGATTTCTAGCAAAGATCACTCACATAAAACTGTAGTTAGGAATTCCTGTGCATCTGTTGAGAAAGGATGCAATGGATGTTAGCAAGGGATGCAGTGGACAAATGGGGTTCCCAGTGAGTTGGAGAAAAGAAAGAGGGCAAATGTTGTTGGAATTCCATGCATCTCATTACTGTGCACAAGCCTGGAAAGGAATTATCTGATGCAGGAGACAGAATTCAGCAGCTTGTTGGCTTTGATTTGGAAAAGCAAGTTCTCATGACGTGGTGGTGGTGGTGGTAAATAAGCTTCACAATGTCCGGGCAGTGCTTCATGAAATCACAGAAGACAGAAGGAGACTGAGCTGGGGCTCTAGCAATCCAGGGGTAGGAGGCTTCATTATTCTGCCTAGCTTCCAGCCCTAGAAGGAGAGAAGGCAGAACAAGTGACACAAATATAGACAAGTCTGCTTCATGGCCTGTATCCTGCCTTAAACTCTACCATTGAAGGAAGAGCCACTTCATTTGGAGGAGGGCTTTTTAGGCTGGAAAAACTACAAACTTTGTTCAGTGGAGTAGTAGGGTACGAGCTGTTCATATAGGTATAGGTGGCTTGTACACTACTACTCCACTCTATCATCTGTCTAATCTGCTTTCACACAGATTTCATAGGCTGTCATGGCTATTGTGAAAAAGACCATCACTGCATGTTTTTATAGTGAGAGCTCTGTGATCTGGTGTGTACAGAAAACTATGGTTGGGATCCCACAGTGGTGTTTTACGTGGCATGACTGTGTTATCATGCGAAAAGCTGGTTGCTAGATTCAAAGGGTGGGGATGTGTTGTCTGTCACACACACCAAAACATCCTTTTATGGGGGAGGGAGGTTTGCCTGAGAAAAACTTATCACATGGCAAGTCATCACTCCTTAAGCTGGTCAGGTGAATCCACAATTATAACACAGACATGACACAAGGGTGGAGAGGTGGGCGGAGAAGAGATATCAAGCCACGGTAAAAGTCTATGAGGTTTCAAGCAGTTCCTCCTCAGAGCATCCAAGGATACAAAGGCCTCGGGGTCCTTGCATTGTGATCCCTGTCATGCTTACTCAGAAGAAAGTCCCAGTGAGATCAGTGGGACTTACAGCCCCATCCTACAGTCCCCTGAAACAGGAAGTGGAGTTTAGCTCTGTCTTGCAGAACAGAAGACAGCAAGGAGGGGAATTTGGGGAGATGAAATAGATGATACTGCGTATAGCCCAACAAAACCGAAAGTGCTTCTTCTCTCAATAATTTGAACAAGAGAGTCTTAAGCTGGGGTGTCAAACATCAGGCCCGGGGGGCTGGAACCGGCCCGTTCAGGGTTCTTATGCAGCCCACGAGCAACTAGTGCAAGGGAGGGAACAGGAGACTGCTCAGGGGGGATTGTGGCTTCAGCATGGTGGAACAACCTCGTCTGCAGCAGTCAAGCATTGTGGGAGTGTCTGCCCAGTGTTGCGCCACTGGCTGTCCAGTCCACCCATACAGGTTTTTCTTTGTACCCCACCACAGCCCATGAGGCCTTGCAGTGAGCAGACACCAACTCAGAGCTTACCAGCTGCTGTCCTTTATATAGTTTATATCTCTGGCATTACGTTTTATGACACACATGGCCCGGACTGACAAAATGACATTTTTGTCAGATCCGGCCCTTGTAACAAATGAGTTCGACACCACTAGTCTTAAGCATGTGCTGGCCATTGCTGTTGAAATCTGCAAGGTAAAGGGGCTTGCTTTTCACAGGATCATCTGTATGATCAGAAACAGAGGAGCAGACAGTCCTAAAGCTTAAGGCCTGGATAATGTGGGCAGCCAATGTGGATACTAACAACTTGGTTGTAGTCGCATTTACTTGGAAGTTCAGTGTATTTTAATGCATATATAGGTATGTGCAGTACTGCAACATTAAGGAGAGGGGAGAGTCGGTCAAGGTATGAGAAGAGAATGATAAGTCTAGTAGGGGTGGTCAGAATGCTTCTGCAATGTAAAGTGCAAGGGAAAGGAACAGTATTTTTTTTTTGCATTATGTACTTTGCGCCACTGGCTGTCCAGTCCACCCATACAGGTTTTTCTTTGTACCCCACCACAGCCCATGAGGCCTTGCAGTGAGCAGACACCAACTCAGAGCTTACCAGCTGCTGTCCTTTATATAGTTTATATCTCTGGCATTACGTTTTATGACACACATGGCCCGGACTGACAAAATGACATTTTTGTCAGATCCGGCCCTTGTAACAAATGAGTTCGACACCACTAGTCTTAAGCATGTGCTGGCCATTGCTGTTGAAATCTGCAAGGTAAAGGGGCTTGCTTTTCACAGGATCATCTGTATGGTCAGAAACAGAAGAGCAGACAGTCCTAAAGCTTAAGGCCTGGATAATGTGGGCAGCCAATGTGGATACTAACAACTTGGTTGTAGTCGCATTTACTTGGAAGTTCAGTGTATTTTAATGTACATATAAAAGGTAAAGGTTCTCTTGCTCGAAAGCCAGTCGAATCCGACTCTAGGGTTGCGGTGCTCATCTCCGTTGCAAAGCCGAAGAGCCAGCGCTGTCCGAAGACGTTTCCGTGGTCATGTGGCCGGCATGACCAAACACCAAGGCGCACGGAACGCTGTTACCTTCCCACCGAAGTGGTACCTATTTATCTACTTGCAATTTCTTGCTTTCGAACTGCTAGGTTGGCAGGATATTAATACTGCAACATTAAGGAGAGGGGAGAGTCGGTCATGGTATGAGAAGAGAATAATAAGTCTAGTGGAGGTCGTCATAATGCTGCAATGTAAAGTGCAAGGGAAAGGAACAGTTTTTTTTTTTTTGCACTATGTACTCATTTGCCATAGATTTTTCCCTCCTTGCCTGATTGCTACTTTCCTGATGCTGATTCCTGTTCTCTTCCATAGTTGCGTTGTCTCCCCTGTTCCCAAACACCTTAATGCTGGGCCTGGAGATCCGTGTGAAGGTCTCGGATTATGTGCGAGACAGGATCCAGTCCCTGCGAGTGTCCCACCCTGGGCTGTACCAGAACATCGCCTGCATCCGCAGCAATGCCATGAAACACCTGCCCAACTTTTTCCGCAAGGGACAGGTGAGCTTCCAGGGGATTTATCCAAGAAAGGCATAGTCATCTCTTCACATTTCCTACTCCTCGGAAGGATCTATCATCAGCATTGATTATGATCGAAGATCAGGCAAGCGATTGACCAGCACAGTTTATGTACAAATATAAAATTAATATACAAGGATTAAAATTCACAGCCTTATAGGTATAATTGATTATACATAAAAAGTTATTGAAAGATTTGGAATATCTGCATTCTTTTAGTCAAGGCCTCCCCACAGAATTGAAAGGATTTATGTGTTTTCAAAGATGCCTGTGTGATCCTTCTTGGCTTCAGGATTCTCTAGAGTTTCCCCAAGAAAGACGTTTCTGTTGTAACGTTGACATTGCTTATGAATCCTTAGAAGGGACTTCCATGAGTGTGAAAGTACGGTCAAAGCTGGCAGTGGCTGGGAACCCACCTATCTACTGGACTCCATATGCTCATCTCAGCTAATCAGTTGTTTCAGAATCCCATCTTGCTGTCAGATTAGCCCTTTGTCACCTAGAAAAAGAGCTTTTTCTGTGCTGGCCCTCACCTGGTGAAGCAGTCTACCTGGTGGTGTCAGGAAGGTTCCCACCTTGTTGATTTGTTTCTGAGATGAAGTAAGGCTGAACTGTTTTGGCCTGCATTTTTGCTGATGGGCTGTCTATGAGGAAAATCCTATGAAGAAAGGTTGAAGGAGCGCTTGGTATGATTAGCCTGGAGCGGAGACGACAGAGGTGATATGACTACCATCTTCAAGTACTTGAAGGGCTGCCCTATAGAGGATGGTACGGAGTTGTGTTCTGTTGCCCCAGAAGGTCAGACCAGAACCAACGAGTTGAAATTAAGTCAAGAGGTTTCGGCTAAACATTAGGAAGAACGTCCTGACAGTTAAAGCGGTTCCTCAGTGAAACAGTCTCCCTTGGGCGTTGGTGGGCTCTCCTTCATTGGAGGTTTTCAGACAGAGGCTAGATGGCCATCTAATAGCAATGCTGATTCTGTGAACTTGGGCAGATCATGAGAAGGAGGGCAGGAAGGGTTGCCTCAGTTCTTAGTTCTTGTGGCCCTTTCTTACATGCCCAGAGAAATGCTGATCGCCACTTTGGGGTCAGGAAGCAATTTTCTCCAGGCCATTGGCCAGGGATTGCCATCTTCTGGGCATGGAGCAGAGGGCACTGGAGGTGGGGTGGGGGAGGTAGTTGTGAATTTCCTGCATTGTGCAGGGGGTTGGACTATATGATCCTGGAAGTCCCTTCCAACTCTATGGTTCTTTGAAGGTGAGCCCAGGTGGCTAAGAACAGTTCCTGGTCTCTTGTAGGCTGAGTTGTGACTGTTTTATGTCGTTTCCTGTTGGTGTTTTTTCTCATATTTTTATATCACATTGTAACCTGCCTTGAGTTTTTTGTTAAAGAAAGATTGGGTTTTTTAAAAAAAGAATCTCCTAAATAAATAAATAGTGAGGCCATGGGGTCCCTGCAGCCTGGTATGATCTGCTCTGATTGCCTAGCCTCTCCCTGGGGACACAAGGTACTGGGTCCCAGAGGCCACACAGAAGGAAAAAAAGGCAGATCTACTTAACTGTACGAACCAAATGTTAATATATACAGTGCAAACATTACAGTGCAAACCGTCCCTATATACAGAACAAAGTTTGCGTCCAGTGGCACCTTTAAGACCAACAAAGTTTTACTCAAGGTATAAGCTTTTTGTGTGCATGCACACTTCTTCAGATATACTGGATGATATACAGTGCATGATATAGTGAAGTGTGGCAATTAAGGTATAACAGTTCAGTGCACGATACAGCAAAGTATAACAATCAAAGATCTGCCGGCTAATTAAGACATCGTTTTGATATCTTCTTCAGAATTGTTTCTGTTATAGTCCCATTGCAGAATGGCCTTGTACAGTTGTTGTAGGCCAGTGCCCAAACTGTGAGTGCCAACACAGCAATTTAACCTGAATGCTGAGGTTTTACTTTAGAAAAAACAACTCATACATTAACCTAAGATAATCCAAACAAAGTAAGGAAAAGCAATCCCAAATGCTTTCACTTACTTAAAATTATTTGGCAGAGAATTCAACACTTTAATGATGGTCTGGGCCTGGCTGGGGCAATGGCACGCGTGCCCACAGAGAGGGCTCTGAGTGCCACCTCTGGCACCCGTGCCATAGGTTCGCCACCACTCTTGTAGGTTGTCTATAAAAGACAAGAGTCTTAAAGCATCTTCACGTATGATATGATACAGCATCTTAAGTGGACTTACTGTAAATTACAGCAGGGGAAAATGACACACTGTTTATATCAGGCAATCGTAGAAGAAAAAAGGGGGGCATTTAAATCATATGTCTGTAACATAAAATATAAACCAATTCGTAGAAATAAAAGTACGAAGAAAAAAAAGGAAGGATGCAACAAAAAAGAAGTCAAAGAGGTCACACTTAGAATTCTAAAAATCTGTGATCCAGTTTCTCATATACAGTTCTGGTAATTTTTCATGTACAGCTCTGATAACAAAGAGGCCAAGGTAAATGAGGATTGCATCAGTCCCACTTAGATGTGAGTTGAGGAGCCAATGTTTTAGGCTATCCCTGAGCTACCGTCCCTTTCCCAGGTCCTGGCTGGAAGGAACAGTATGCAGCAGCTCTGCTGAAGGTGACCAGGTCTTCTCAAAGCCTGGAAGGGAACTTCCTGGAGATAAAGGCAATAGTAATTACTGTCCCTTTTGGAGGGGAAATGAAGATCTGCTTGATTGGCTTGACAGTGAAGTCACAAAGGCTGCACTCCTGAGAACAGTTTCCTGGGGAGAAGTTCCACTGAATAAAATGGGGCTTACTTCTAAGTAGACCTGCTCAGGTTTGCGCCCTAAGACTCAGGGTGGTGTTCAGACTGCAACTGAACCTTTTTCCTGCAGTGATGGTGGTGGGATCTGTCCGTGTTTCCACAGCTGTGCAAGATGTTCTTCCTCTTCCCCGACCCTCACTTCAAGAAGACGAAGCACAAGTGGAGAATTATCAGCACTACCTTGCTGGCGGAGTATGCCTACGTCTTGCGTGAACAGGTGAGCAGGTGAAATGGGCTCCTGATGTTCCTAGTCTCCCCAACAGGAAGGGACTTGCATATTTATTTGTTCAAATATTTATACCCCACCTTTCTCCTCAATGAGGACCTAAGGTGGCTTACAACATTCCCCCCTTCTCTGTTTTATCCTCACAACAACCCTGTGGGGTGGATGAGGCTGAGAGTGTGTGACTGGCCCAAGGTCACCCAGCGAGCTTCCATGGCAGAGTGGGGATTCACATCCAGGTCTCCCAGATCCTAGTCCAAAAGTATAACCACTACACCACAGTGGTTATATAGGTACGTCTTTGGAGGGAATTGGAGGCTGAGGGGAAATGGTGTGCTCCTCACTTCCTAAAGCAACAGTAATATGATACCCTTTTTGTCAGGACCAACCAGAATATCACAAAATGGTACACAAGCTTTTGGATTTGCTAGAACTTGTCATCAGTGGAAACACAAGTAACACCATGTCATCAAACTGGTTGTTCAATGCAGAAAACAGAAGGGGGGGGGGGAGTGAGAAAAAAGATGTGAGTGAGCATGATGGAAAAGCCCCTTGTCTGCACTTCGTAGAATCTTAAAATGAATGAGCTCACGCATCGTTTAAGACCGTGAACTCTAGGAGCTTTCCCATTATGCCCTGAAATATCCTTTTGGCCTTCTCCCCACTCCCTTTTCAGTTGGTTTTCTTAAAAACAACCCCCCCCCCAAAAAAAAACCCACCAAAACCCTGATCATCCAACCTGATGAAGAGTTCTGCAGCATTTGAAAGGTTGTTTACTGTTTTGTGACATTTTGGTGGGTCCTCATGAAAAGATATATTTATTTATTTAAAGGACCCCAAAGCAGTTTACAAGAAAGAGGGAAAGTTCCAAATGACGAAAACAAATGGGTAGACAAAGAAAACAGAGGTATATCTGGGTTGCCCTCTGTCTGTAAAGTTGACTTTTGCAGGTCCTAGGCTAAGAGCCATGAGGCTCTTGTCCTCCGGCTTGCACCTCTAAGCCCATCCAGGCTATATACCTGCAGGAAGAGGGGGAAAAGAGTCAGCCTAGATGGACTTCCGCCGCTGCTGGCTTGCTGCCTGCAAGCCCACAGGATTATCATCATTCCTCCCCTTTACCATCTCACACTACTGCTGTCTCTGGAATTTTTCTGTGAAGCATCACTGCCGCCTGTTCTCTTTGTCGCTTCCGTAAGAAGATGCTCTTCGTTTCTGGCCGTCCTGCAGCAGAGAGGTCAGGCCACCCTATGACCCTCTCAGTGCATGTTTACACGGACACCATCCCCGTTCTCAGCCAATCTGTTCAAGCCCTCGACTGCTGAGCTGATGTGGAAAAGGTTCCTTGAAAAATGTGATCCCTCTGGCCTAGAGGTTCAGTCCAGGAGACTGTGTTGGCAGACTGGGTTCTGTCGCAGGTTTCTTGAAGGAAGCCTGTCTGGGAAGTCTTTGGGAATTTCAACAGAAGAGGATGCTTCAGTGAGGGATGTCAGACCTCCCACTATGCCAAGGTGTCTGTGCCTGCTCATTTCCTGCCAATAGCTTATAACCGATTCTTTATGTTGCTGTCAAACCATATGGGTAACCAATCTCTTTTCAAAGCCTACGTGTATCAACACATCCCAAAATCTAGAGGAAAAGGCACCTTTTCATCCTTCGGGAATCTCAGATCCCAAGAACAAGGGCAGGGCACTAATTAGTGCCAGAGGGCCAAAGATTAACACTTCCCTGCATCCAGCTGAGCGAGCCAGGGGTTGGCGGGAGTCCTAGTAGGCAAAATGTTGCATCACTCGCTGGCTTTCAGCAGCCTCCTTTAGGGCTTTCTGGCTGCCTTAGTGTTCCGCTGCCAAAGAAATAAGAGAGCGCCTTTTCTTTCCTTGCGTTGTCACTTTTGGGCTTGGAACCTGCAGATTTAATCTTGGTGAATCAGCATGGGGTCTCGCCCAGAGCTGGGGTGAGTCACAGACAGCGCTGTCAACATCTCCCCAAAGGCGCTACCTTCAGAGGAAGAGGCTGGGCGCAGCTTCTACTATCACTCTGAGGTGTTTCCTGTAAGTGACAGTGGCAGCGGCAACCTACAGCAGCAGCTGTATGAACCACCATGGAGGTTGTAATAGCTGAGCCTTGGGCTGCGAGGAATTTAGGGCCTTATTAAGTCAGGAACAACTCATTTTTGAAAATGGGTCTGAGATCCACCTTCCTACCGAGTCAGCATGGTGTAGTGGTTAAGAGCAGCAGACTCTTAACTGGAGAACTGGGTTGATTCCCCACTCCTCCACCTGAAGCCTTCTGGGTGATCTTGAGCCAGTCACAGTTCTCTCAGAGCTGTTCTCTCAAGAGCAGTTCTCTCAGAGCTCTCTCAGCCCTACCTGCCTCACAAGGTGCCTGTTGTGGGGAGAGGGAGGAGAAGGTGATTGTAAGCCGCTTTGATACCCCTTAAGTTAGAGAAAAGTGCGGTATAAAAATCTACTCTTCCTCAAGCGGGAAGTTTCTGTTAGATCATTAAGAACATAAGAACTTAAATGGGAGGTTTCTGTTAGATCATTAAGAACATAAGAAGAGCTTCCTGGATCAGACCAGTGGTCCATCCAGTCCAGAATACTGTTTCACACAGCAGCCAATTAGTCACCTTAGACAGCCAAAGAAACAGGGCACAGAGGCCAAGGCCATCCCCTGCTGCTGCTTCCTAGCACTGAGATTCAGATGTTTTTCTGCCCCTGTAGACAAAGGCTCCCTTCAGTCACCATGGCTGGTAGCCACTGATGGACTTCTCCTCTATTCTTTCCCTTTAGAGTGAATTGCTTTTTGTCCCGTCCCCCCAGTTACTGCCTCTGTGTCAACCTGATGTCTGACCCCTCAGGGGTCCTTGCATGTTTGCCACTCTTCCCTTTACGATCTCTTTGTTGCTCACACAGGGTCTGGTGTACACCATCACAGATGTGGAAGAAGTACACAAATGGATGGTAAAGCATTTCCAAGAGCATCCACTCTTTGAGCAAGTACCCTTAGAAGAACTGGTAAGAGAGAAAGACTTTGAAATGTTCAACATCACATTTTACAGTTCTGTACATGGTTCGTAGAACACAGTGTGTGTGAAAATGCATCCTACAGATGCCGCTTGTTCTCTGAAGTTCCAGATTCCTGCTACAGCTTGTAGAGGCCATTTGTGAGCAAGTTACAGCAATGACCTCTTGGTGTAAAACTTTTAAAAAGCACCCCAAAAAAAGTGATTACGCTAAAGAAGTATACAGACACAAAAGAAAAAAGGAGGCTTTGGGGAAAAGCAGGGTATAAATGTTTTAATAATCACAGTATTAGGCATTTTGTCAATAATTGAAATATCCCTGCAAGAGAACAATAACAGTGAACATTATATATCATGTTTAGGTGGACGTCAACATAGGTAATTCTGTTTATTTCTCCTGACACAATTAATACCCAGAGCATTTAACAACAATCAGTATAGTAAAAAACCCTGTTCATTATGGTCATTAAAATACATCATTCAAACAGATTAATATACTTATTGTTCCAAAAACGTGTATGCAGCTCCACATACCTTGCAAATAAGATTGGGCTAAATCCTTCCTTACTATATATATCCATTATATATAGTATATCAGTCATTTTATACATAAAATAACTAGTTTCATTTTTACTCCACCCTCTAATGGTTCCTCTTCTTATTATCTTCACAACAACCTTGCAAGGTAGGTTAAGGTGAGAGATGGTGACTGGCCCAAGGCCACCCTGTAAGCTTCGTGGCAGAGTGGAGATTTCAGTCTGGGTCTCTCTGATCCTGGTGTGAGATATTCTAACCCTAGTGCTGTTCTCTAAAGATGGGAATCCCACAATATTGTAATGCCGTCGTGGTCTCGGGTTTTGGCAGCTTAGTAAGTACACCTTGGCACAGTCAAATGGGGGGAGGGTTTGTTCTTTGATGAAGAATAAGTGCAGATGTGCCAGATCATGTTCATTCAGGCATACTTTGTTTACCTAAAGGCACAAGATAGGTGGGCAGCACACACATTTAAATACACACCTAAACTCTCCTTGCAAGTAAAAGTCCATGGAAAGCCCATAACATTATTTCCTAGTTCCCATCTTCACATGCAAGTGTTAATCATCTTGTGGCATAAAAGGAAAAACAATTTCTGCAAATCTCCTTTGATTTGGCTACCTGCGGGAAATTCTTGCTCACTCCAGGTGACCAAGCTCATAGTTCTTTTCAAGCCTGCCCCAAAGTTTAAAATGTCAGGGGAAGGAACATAGTCTTTGGTGGACTTGCAGTAGACATGCAGGAATGGAAAAGCTAAAGAGGTCAGAGAGGAAACTGCTTAGAGTTCTTCAGGCTCCGGTTAGTGGCTAGTCGGCTGAAAAGCAAAAGGCTTTGTGGTACTGTTCCTGTGGTTTTTTTTCTTATTTTTTGGCAGAGGCACTATACCAAGTCTCTCTCATATATAAAATTCATCCACCGTAATCAGCAGTTAGTGGCTAGTCAGCTGAAAAGCAAAAGGCTTCGTGGTACTGTTCCTGTGTTTTTTTTCTTATTTTTCGGCAGGGGCACTATACCAAGTCTTTCCCATATATAAAATTCATCCACCGTAATCAGCAACTGAAATTTTAGCAGGGCAGGGCCCTCTCCTTATTGTGTGCATCAGCCACCCACAGGAAGGCAAAGGGCTCTCTTTCCACCCCTTCCCTGGTATGCACCTCAACACAGGCTCTGCTGGAGTTCTTCCTTTATGCACCTCAGCTAATGATTTCCCTGTGCAAACCAAGAAATTGGGTGAATGGGAGCAGGCAGCGGCGGACCATGAAATGAGAACTCTGCCTAAACCTGTTTTGTTGTTCACACGGGATCAAATGAGTGTTAAAGAGCCCTTTGCCCACTCACGAGAAAATTGCTTGGATGTTTCGGTGCGGGAAGGGTTCTTGAAATCAAGACCTGTACCGGGGAGTTGTCTGAAGGGAAGTCCCATTACTGCTATAATGTAGTAGTAATAGTCTTGCAGGTTTTTTTAAGGCTTAGTAAAAATTCAAGTCCAGTAGCAGCTCAGAGACCAAGGAGATCTTTGGGATATGGGCTCCCTTCATCAGATACAAGTTGGAATCGAGATCTCGGAGTCCTTATATCCAAGTCAAAAGGTGGGAGGGTTGCTGCAGAGAAGAGACTCAGGATGCAAAGATGCAGTGCACGGATCCTTTTTTTTTTTTGGGAAATGTTTTTTAATTTATTATTGAAGCTTATATACATTATCTTACATTAAATCATTATTCCGTCATTTTACCCCCCCTCCCTCCTTGTAGTATCTTCATATTTTTAACCATGTGCACAGATTCTTCATTCGTATTTGGATATTTGGATTGGCTTCCCCCCTTTCCACCCATTCCTTATATCCCACCCATTTATTTGTAATCTTCTGACATTTCTCCTCCCATGTCTCTTCAGTAATTATCTGTGTGAATATATCTGTTAGTACGTGTTCAAAGACATAATTATTCCATTTCTCCATTGTCCACTGATGCCTATCCCTCCATCCCAATGCTATTACAGCCATCCCAGCTAAAACCATAATTTTATATAACTCCCGTTTATTTCTTTCCACTTTTTTGTTTCCCAATATTCCAGAAATAAGCAAATCCCTGTTAATCTCTACCTTAACTTGAAATAAGTCAAAGCAGTGCACGGATCCTGAGTCCCTTCTTTGCAGCATCCCTCCTGCCTTCTAAGTGGGATTTAAGATCCATTCTGATTTGTATCTCATGAAGGGAGCTGACTCTCAAAACATTTTACCCCAGAAATCTTGTCAGTCTCTAAAGAAGAAGAGTTGGATTTATACCCCACCCTTCACTCGGAGTCTCAGAGCGGCTTACAATCTCCTTCCCTTCCTCTCTGCACAATACCCTGTGAGGTAGGTGGGGCTGAGAGAGCTCTGAGAGAACTGCTCTTGAGAGAACAGTGACTGACCCAAGGTCACACCAGCTGGCCGCATGGGGAGGAGTGGGGAATCAAACCTGGTTCTCCAGATTAGAGTCCGCCGCTCTTAACCACTACACCAAAGTGCTACTGGACTCGAATCTAGCTCTTTTGCTGCAGATCAATATGGTTATTGGTTCCCCTCCTGAAACTATGGTTCAGTTAGTAAACATCAGCAAAATCAGATGGGGGCTCCATGATGACCTTTCCCTCACTCCCTTGATGTACTTGGTTATCGCCATCTGATTCAGGGAGCAACAGATTCTTAAAGGAACACTGTTAATTTACCAATTTGGGCCATTCCCCCCCGTTAGTATGGAATCTGCTCTCTGCCTCCCAGGATGTTTCCCATGAGCTTGGTGTAGGCCATAGGAGGGTGGTGGTAGAGCCTTCAGTTTGGGGGCTGATTTCATTGGGGTCACCCCTCAAGCTTATGGCTCTTGTGCTTAGACTTCTCCTTCCGATTGGGAGGAACCTAATTTTATTGGCAAGCGATTGGCTGCTGAGAGTCCGTTACCTGACACTTGAGAGTACAAGGAGGGGTGATGTTCCCTCTAAGCTGTGGAGTCTTGTGAGCAAAAATTCTACCTTGTGAGCTGTTGGCATTCAAGTTGTGAGCAAGCCACTTGGCTACTGCATACATTAGTTTGCTCTGGAGCCATTCTTCCTGAGCTAAGACAAAAATGTGTGAGCTGGAGGCTAAGAAACTGTGAGCTAGCTCACACTAACTCAGCTTAGAGGGAACACTGGTGATGACTGGGTTCCATCGGTTTACATTGTGACCTAATAACACTTGCCTCTCTTTCTCCAACAGGCAAGTGACCCTGTCGTTGATCTCTTGGGAACCTCAACTGAAGAAGGGAAGAAGGTTCAGAGGAACGGAGGCAAGACCTTCCCTGCCGTCTTCCGGCGTGTCGCTGACAAAACCCTGAAGGAGCCGCAGGACACAACACAGGAAGTGGCCAGGACATGACCCGGGGGATTTCCTAAGCCCTGACAAGACTCACGTTGTCCGTGTCTTCCTCTCAGTGATGGGGAGAGGCATTTCAGCAACAGTGGAAAGGACTTAATATCTATCCCCATAGTGGAGTCAACCTTCTATAAATAATAGAGGGGAAATCCCTTCAGAGAAACACTGTACAGTTGTGTAAGAGAGTGCCTGGATCTCATTGGTGTTTATGTTGCCCATAGCGGGGCCACAATGCGTTATCATGACCATAGTAGCTGAACTGCAAGTGCCACAAGCATGGAACAAGTTCAGTGGTTATATGGGGTTCCCCACCCCACAGCACCTACTGTAACTTTATTTTTGAATAAAAAATATCGGAAGGCCGACTCTGAGTTACTTAATCTAGTCTGCTCTTCTGTGCAGCATTTCAGTGAGAATGTACCTTGGTGGTTTTGTAGACTGTAGAGACACCCATGGTAAAAAGTAAAGGTTTCCCTTGCTCAAAAGCTAGTCAGATCCGACTCTAGGGGGCGGTGCTCATCTCCGTTTCCAAGCCGAAGAGCCAGCGTTGTCCAAAGATGTTTCCGTGGTCATCTGGCGAGCATGACTAAACATTGAGGCACCGTTACCTTCCCACCGAAGTGGTACCTATTTATCTACTTGCAATTTCTTGCTTTTGGACTGCAAGGTTGGCAGGAGCTGGGGCCAGAGATGGGAGCTCACTCTGTCACGCAGCACTAGGATTTCAAACTGCTGAGCTACAGACCTTCTGGTCTGCAGCTCAGCGTCTTAACCTCTGAGCCACTGTGGCCCATATATGTTAGCAAATCAGAGCCTCTCTTTGCTTCCCTACTTATCCGGTGACTAGCACATGGCACAGGGTAGGGGTGAGCAACACCTTTTCCTGCTGCTGGACCAGTGCCAGTTCTAAACCCCCCAGGACTTGGAGAGAGAGTTCTGCCGCAATGTGAATGGGTGCCGTTTTTGCATTTCCTCCTGCAGCTGGAGATAAACTTTGAGGTCATGGAATTGAAAGTGTGGATGTCTTGAGATGGGAAAGTGCTCAAGGGTTGAGATTTCTCAAATGGGTCATCTCTTTGGGAAATTCCTCGCATGAGTTGTACCTGCAGAAGTTTTGAATACAGGAGGATCTGCCTAGTAAATCTGCACATGGCAAAGCTGCTTCTACTCTTTAATTAACAGTAGCTAATAATCA
This sequence comes from Gekko japonicus, assembly GCF_001447785.1. Classification (NCBI taxonomy): domain Eukaryota; kingdom Metazoa; phylum Chordata; class Lepidosauria; order Squamata; family Gekkonidae; genus Gekko; species Gekko japonicus. The sequence goes on from NW_015173137.1 coordinate 69,834, forward strand.
GTTTCACGAAAAACTTGTTAATCCTATGCCAGTCTGTGATGGATAGGAACAGACCTCAGAAATTATTTTTTTTTTCATGCTGAGCATAAAATGTGTTGAGGAATGGTAAAGAGGGTGTGGCATGATTATTCTGTTAATAATGGGTTGGATCAAAACAATTTTCTTCCCAATGGCAGAATGGAACTGTCCTGCCTCCCCCTTCCTAGTGATCACCACAAAATGCTGCTTTGGGGGAATGGGGGGGGGGGCTTGAAGAATGACATGAAGGGGGTTTTGCAGCAGGAAGGGATAACTGGTAGAAATTTTGGCTGGATCCACCTAGTGCTTGGAGAAGAAGCCATCTGCCTCCTGATGGAGTCTGAAAGGAAGAACTGGAAGATTCTGTTTTTCCCGATTTAAGGCTGCGATCTCGCACACTAAATAATCCACTTTTGGAATTTTATTTAAAGTTTTCACATCATCACTGATAAATATATCAGTTACATAAACTTAATTACAATGCTGTGAGTCTATTACAATGCTTGTTTTCTAACCAGGTATAAAATCTGTACTATCTCTAAACAAATCGTCATCTTTTCCTTGTAAAATTAATGACAATTTATCCATCTCTGCTATATCCAACAACCTATGAATTAGTTCTTCCTTTGAAGGTATTTTCTCTAGTTTCCAGTATTTGGCAAACACAATATGAGCTGAAGTTAACATATACGTTATAACATAGTGATCTGTTTTTTTACATTCATCTGGTAATATATTTAAAAGGAAAATTTCTGGTACATATGGTAAGTCTATATCCATGATTTCTTTTATTAATTTGTGTACTTTACACCAATAATTTGGTTATATTACATCTCCACCACATATGATAGTAAGTACCTATACTATGTTTACATTTCCAACAGTTTTGGGAGGTGTTTGTATAGCATTTAGTTCATTTATCTGGTGACCAATGCCACCTGTAAAACATTTTATATATGTTTTCTTTATAAGAGGTTGCTCGAGTAAATTTTAGGGTTTTCCATGTTTTTGACCAATCTATATCAATATTATGACCAAAGTCTTACATCTAGGATATCATTGGAGTCTTCACTACTTCATCTTGTAAATATTCGTAAAGGAGAAATTTGTATAGTTTCTGTATCATCTTATCACTTGAGGACAACCAAATTTTATCTAGATCTGTTTTTGTATCTTGGAAGCCAATCTTTTTGACTTTATTGTATCTGGTAATTAGTTGAGTATTTTCCCACCAGGTCAATTTTATGTTTTGTATGCATAATTCCTCCTGAGTTTTCAAAATGTTGTTTATATCTAATAAAGTTTCATATTTTCCTATTTTGTCTTTTGTAAGTAATGTAGGTTTTATAAATGCTTCAATCGGTGATATCCATTTGGGTATTTTATCGCAATACCGCTCTTTTATTTCCTTCCAGACTTTTATTAAAGCTCCATGTAGCGTATGTTGTTGAAAGCTATTATGTATTCTATCTTTTTCATACCAAATGTACGTGTGCCATCCCATTACTAAATTATGGCCTTCCAGATTTAGCAGTCTTCTATTTTCTAAAGTCAGCCATTCTTTAATCCAACTCATAGCTGTTACTTTGTAATATAGATTCCAATTTGATATTCCCATACCTCCTCTTTCTTTTTTATCTTGAAGTATTTTCCACTGAATTCGTGCTGTTTTATTTTTCCATACAAATTGTTTACATATTTTATCCAAGTCTTTAAGGAAATTTTTGTTTCTCAAAATTGGTAAATTTTGTGCTAAAAATAAAAATCTGGGTAGAACATTAATCTTTAATGTAGCAATTCTCCCCATGAATGACAGATTCAAATCTTTCAATATCTGAAAGTCTTTTTTTATATCCTTCAACAGCTTTTCATAATTATCTTCCATTAGCATATTATTTCTATTAGATATTATGATAGATATTTCACTTTTTTTACTATTTTCATCGTGGAATTTCTTTGTATTTGTTCCCTTTCATTTTGTGTGCAGTTTTTGGTTATAATATTGTTTTTTTATAGTTGATTTTTAAACCTGCCACTTGCCCATATGTTTGTATTGTTTCTATCAGGTGAGATATTGAGGTAATTGGTTCTTCTAGGATAAATATCAGGTCATCTGCGAACGCCTGTAATTTATATTCTTCATCTTTTATCTTTAATCTGTTCATTATCGCGAACTAAATCATTTAGCGTTTCTAATGTAAATATAAATAGCAAAGGTGATAACGGGCAGCCTTGTCTTGTACCTTTTTGTATTTTAATGTTTTGGGTCATGTCTCCATTAACTATTACCTCGCCCCATTGTTCCGTATAAATTACTTTGATATTTGAGTAGACTTTTGAGCCGCAATCCCATACTGCTAGTTTTTGTAATAAGAAATTCCAGCTCACATTATCAAAAGCTTTTTCTGCGTCAAGAAATACTAACGCCATTTGCTTTTCTGGGTGTAGTTCGTAATATTCCAATATGTTAAGGATATTTCAGATGTTATTCTTAATTTGTCTTTTTGGAAGAAATCCTGCCTGATCTTGGTGGATAATTTGTACCAATACTTTTTTCATTCTAGTGGCTATGATTGTTGCAAATATCTTGCAATCCACATTTAATAGCGATATGGGTATATAATTTTTTATTTCTTTTTCATCTGAGTTTAGTTTATGGATTGATGTTATTAATGCTTGGTTCCACGTATCTGGAAGTTTCTGTGTTTCTGTTATATTTTGTAATACTTCTTTTAAGGGTACTATTTGATCTTCAAAAGTTTGATATAGTTTGGCAGGTATTCCATCTGGGCCTGGGGTTTTATTTTTATTTTTCTCCTTTATAGCTTCTGTTATCTCACACATTGTAATTTTATCATTTAAAATCATTTTTTGCTTTTCATCAAATTTCTTTATATTCCATTTGTGGAGAAAGTCTTTTATATCCTGTATATTTTGTGTGTCTTGTTCGTATAATTTTTTGTAAAAAATTTCTATTATACTTTATATGTCTTGAAAATTAAATTGTTCTTCTTCTTTTTCATTTATTAGTACTTTAATTATCTTCTTTTCTCTTTCTTAGCTTGTAAGCCAGCCAGCGGGAGGGTTTATTTGCATTTTCAAAATAAAACGGCTTGGTGTATTCTATATTTTTTGTGATTTCTTGTGTCAGGATTAGGTTTAATTGATGTTGTAATAGTTTTAATTTTAACTTTGTTTCTGCTGAGTTATTATCTTTCTTCATTTTATCTTCTTCCTTCTTGATTTGTTTTTCCAAACTGATACATTGAGTTTTCTTTTGTTTTTTCTTCCAGGCTTCTTGATTAATAAGCCATCCTCTTATAGAAGCTTTAAATGTGTCCCATACTATGTCCATTGAAGTTTCTGGTTGTGTGTGAGTTTTGAAGAATTCTTGAATTTCTATTTTGGTTTTTTTACAAATAGTTCATCTTGTAATAGATTTTGATTCATAGACCATCGTCTCTTTTTATATAATCCTCATAATGTTAGTAATGTTGGGCTATGATCTGTGAATGTGTTGGGTAGTATCTCCATTTCTATTATGTCATTAACCATGGTTGTTGAAATCCACGCCATGTCTAACCGGGACCATGACTTATGTCTGGCTGAATAATATGTAAAGTCTTATTAAAATTTCTCACTCCCCATGCATCTATTATGTTTTGTTCTTCGACTAATTCAAAGAAAGTTTTAGGTATTTCCAAATCTCTTACTTTTACACTGTTTCTTTCTATCTCCGGGTCATCACCCACAATGCAAATTTCATCAAATGTTAGGGTTTGCTAGCATTTCTCGGAAAGATTTGATGAAGATATCTTGGTTTTGGTTGGGAGCATAAATATTCGCAATTAGGATCTTTTTATTTTGTCTCACAAATGTAATTGCTACAATTCTTCTGTCATTTGATGCTTACGCTAATTCTGGGAATAAATGTTCTTTGGCATATATAACACTCCTTTTTTCTTTTTTACATCACATGAAGAGAATACCTTTCCTATTTTTTTCAAATTAGATATTTATCATTTTCTTTCTTTATGTGAGTCTCTTGTAAACAAGATATATCTGTTTTAAATTTATTTATTTGATGGAATGTCCTTTTTCTTTTTTGTGGGCTGTTCAGTCCATTCACATTTACCGATAATATCTTAAACTTATTTCTTGTCTCCATCATTGTTTGTGTTTCTGTTTGTCTTTGCTCTGTATTGATACCTTGTTAATACTTGTGAGGGTGTGAAGTTCGTTCTTTTATTCTTTCTAGATTTTCCGTTCTTATTAGTTTCTTCTGTTTTTGAGTCATTGGTTTCTTCCTCTAATTCACTCTTCTCCTCTTCTTCTCCTTGCCATCCTAGGTTTTCACCATGTCTTTCCAAAAAGTCTTTAACTTTAAAGATCAAGTCAATTTTGTACCTTCTACCTTCATAGTTAAATAAAATGCCTTCTGGGAATAACCACCTATAAGTGATTTTGTATGTTTGTAGTAGGTTAGTGAATACCATATAGGTCTGTCTTTTTCTCTAACTCTCCAGGGAACGTCTTTTAATATTTTTATCTCTTTTTCTTGTATTATGACTCTGGTATCATTTGATGCTCTTAGAATTTTATCTCTCATGTACCTTCTATTAAACTTGATGTGAACCTCCCTAGGTATTTTGTTCCGTCTTGCATATAATGAATTTTTCCTGTATATTTCATCTATTTCTTGTTCCAGTTCCTCAGGAGTTCCTATATTCAATTGTTATGTTAATTTTTATTAAGTCTTCTTTTAAGTTTTTCTCTATTATTTCAGGTACATTTTGACATCTTATAACTAGGGAGGTGTTATCTATTTCCAAAGTCATCAGTGACTCCTCCATTTTGTCAGTTTTTTGTTTTATATCTTGTATCTCTTGATCTACTTCTTGTAATCTATCTTCTATATTGTTATGGGCTTGTGCAATTTTCATTATTTCTTATTTTCAGTTATCTGTTTATCTCCTCAGTTTCTGATGTGATCTGTTGTGCTATGTTCTCTATTTTTGTCTCCTATTTTAGTTATAATAGGTCCTACTTTTTTCCTGATTAACTCTGGTAATGTTACATCTACTGTTGTTTTGATGGTCTGAGCCATACATTCTTGGAAAAGAGCTTTTACGTCCTTAATTGACATTTGAGGTACACTCATAGTATTGAGTTTGAGTTGTGTTTGTGAGCCTGACTGACCTGGAGATGTCAGTGATGCTTTTCTGGTACCTCCAGTACCAGACGCCATTTGAGTATTTTTTCAGTAATGCTTGACTATTAGTTGGTTAGTTTTGTTTCTGTCTAAGCTGTCTTAAGTGAGACTGACTTTCCTATCTTAATAAAGTTGTTTGTAATTTGGTCATTAAGTTATATTCTAATATTGTTGTTTGGAAAGTATTATGCTTAGTCTATATCTGTATTTCACGGTCTTTATGTGAATTTCACCTGAGTTCTCTTTGGTAACTCTAAGTTCTCTTTTATAACTCTATAAGTCTTCTTTTGTAACTCTATGTTTTCTCTCCACTTCACTTCCGTTTTATTTTTTTCCACTCTGTTCAGTTCACAGTGTCTGTTTTCCCCTCTCCTCTTTTGTTCTGCTCTGTCACTCCTCCTCTGTCCTCATTTGTCACGCAGCCGCGCCCGCCTCCTCACCCGTTGCTCTGTTCGGTCACGCCCTTGCTCTCCACGTCTTCGCATCTCTCTGCCTCTGTGCCACTTCTCCGATCTATTTCCTGGTGTTTCCTTGGAAGTCCGACTATAAAGTAAGTCATCAAAAGAAAGGAGAAAAAGGCTGTAATATTTCTAGCTCCTGGTTTTTTAAACAGTGTATCTCTATTTCTTTACCCTCTTAACCAGTGTTCCCTCTAAGCTGAGTTAGTGTGAGCTAGCTCACAGTTTTCTAGCCTCCGGACTCACACATTTTTGTCTCCGCTCAGGAAGGAGGGCTCCAGAGCAAACTAATTTATGCACTAGCCAAATCGTTTGCTCACAACTTTAAAGCCACTAGCTCACAAAGTAGAGGTTTTGCTCACAAGACTCCACAGCTTAGAGGGAACATTGCTCTTAACCCTCTTTCTTCTGGTTCTTCTAATTCTGATTACTCATCCTGCTAATGGCCACCTTAAAGGGAAAGCCTACCCTTCCCTTCCTTACTTCCAGTTTGTATTTCTTGGGGTATTTTCTCTATTAGTGGTCTTTTAAGCTAATATCCTGTCCCTTCAAAAGGAAAGTTTTTAAACAAGACTTAGCTTCGTTGGAGTTTCCCTTGTTCAGTAGTTTGTAGAGTGTCGGTCTTAGGGGTTGTCTTGTGCTCAGCGTCTAGTCGAGCATTTCTCACCAGTTTCCCGCATAAACTCAGCCTCAAATTGTCCAGAAAGTTGCCATCCTTCCTTGGTATTTGTAGATGAGAGTCCTGCTTTCGGTCTCTCCCTCCGAGAGAGCACCTCTAAGGGTGATAAAATCCCCTAGAAAACTGTAGGAATGAAACGGCCACAGAGCAAACGCCGCCTGCGACCGTTGTCTATGGGCCCCAGAAACAGAGTCGCTAAGTAATCCACTTTCAATGCACTTTCCAACTGGATTTTATTGTGTGAACTGGCAAGATCCAGTTGGAAAGTAGATTATTTAGTGTGTGTGATCGCAGCCTAAATCTTCCCAATGAAGCTACTATTTCCCCAGTTGGGCAAAAGGCAGCTGAGGGGCAGGGATTTGCATCAGGAAAACGAGAATGAACCCCCCCCCCATCAGTGCTACAGTCCCAATCCAATTCTCCCTCTAAGTCCTCCCACCCCATTCCTAGAAGATGCTTTTAACTTTTAAAATGTGAGAGATGCACTGGTAAATCTCTCGTTTTCTCCTTCTCTTTGGCCCTTGCTCAAGAAAGTGATTCATCCTGAAACGGTTAAGACAAGGTAACAGGATAAATGTGTGCGCCTTGGTGACGACTCCCATAGTTCTTACTCCTCAGGCGAAACAGTTGTATGAGCTAAACCTGAGTCATCCTTTTGCTTATTCCTCAACCTCAGTTGAGCTGGAACAGCCTGTTGTTATGCCCAAAGGGTGGCCCACTCACTTGCAGGCTGGGGTGTGTGAATCTCTTAGTTGTTACCTCTACTGAATGCACTAGAGCCCTTGGTACATGCAAGTTGGGAATTCTTAAATTGGCAGGGCTTGGCAGGCTCCAGAAGACAGCTGTTTCTCTCCCACACCCCCTAGTCCAGACATGAGGATTTGTATCCATCAGGCTGATTAATACTGAAACAGAGATGATGTTCCTTGGCTACAGGCTTTTTTCTGAAGGAAAATCCCCTTGTTCTTCCCACAGCCTGACCAGACTGCATTCGTGGAATCCGGCTCTCCTACACATACTGTCTCGCAGAGTCATCCTGCTCAGCATACAAGGATGGTATTGCAGGATGAGACCAAAAGTCCCTGTAGCCTGGAGTTCTTGTTTCTGATAAAAGGGCATGATGAGACAGAGGCTGACCTAGCTGGAAATGGCTGTTCTAGAAACATATTAGCTAGCTGCCAAGATCAATATGCGTTATGGGATGCTCACTGTGATGGAAGTGGTACCTGAGGAGAACGCTGAGCCAGCCCCACCTAATGCATGTGGTGTTACCTCTGAACCTCATGGTGTCAGTGGGAGCAAAGTCCTCCGGTCTATTTAAGACGTCAAAAGCCAGTTGGGAGCCAGTTTGGTGTAGTGGCTAAGAGTGCAGACTAATCTGGGAGAGCTGGGTTTTATTCCCCATTCCTCCACATGCAGCCACCCAAGTTTTCTCAGACCTGTTCTCGAGAGCAGTCCTTGAAAGAGCTCTCTCAGCCCCACCTACCGCACAGGCTGTCTGCTGTGGGGAAGGGAAGGGGAAAGAGACTGGTAAGCCACTCTGAGACTTCGAGTGAAGGCCAGGGTATAAATCCAATATCTTCTTCCTCTTCAAAAGGCATTGATAAGCCTACCCTTGAATTAGGGTTGCCAAGTATTATTTTCGCCGCAGTGGGGGACTCCTGGCTGGCGGCTGGAGAGCGGGCGCGCCGCATCCACGTCACTCGGAAGTAACGCGACCACGCCAGGCCCGCTGGGGGCGAGGCCACAACCATCCGAGGGGAAACCATAGAGTTTTCCCTCGGATGACCGTGGCCCCACCCCCAGCGTGCCCGGCGTGGTCACGTCACTTCCGGGTGACGTGCACGTCGGGGTGGGGTTCCCCCCGGGGCCCGATCCGCCGGCGGCGGGGAATGGGCCTCTGGGGCGGGGGTTCCCCCCCCCCGGGGGGACTTGGCAAGCCTACCTTGAATGTCTATAATCCTTTTAATGGTAATTCGAGTTGGTCTCTGTCACAACACCCTGTGGTAATGAAGTTCATAAATTCATGAGGGTAATACAGAATGATAAAGAAAAACAATGTTATATCCTTATGTTCTCTAAAATAATTTTTGTAGTCTGTATAATTCTTTTCCTTCTGTATGTAACATTATTCATAACAAGTAAACAAACTCAAAGGGTTGAACATTATCCTGTAATTTTTTATTCTAATAAATAATAAAGAAAATTGATTTTTCAAACATGTCAGTTTTGACTGATCTTTTAAAAGTATGGCAATATAAACCTAAACATAGTTGACCAGAAGAATCTTGGTTTTTTTCTCCAAGGGAAGGCAATACATACTTTAGCAGTACTAACTTCCTGTCTCTTTCTCTTCTGTAGAGACTTAGGTCAGTCAATAATGTTCACTGTCTCCTGGTGATTTTCATTGAGCCTCCCATTTGTGGTTTAAATAAATGCTTTTTTAAAATGAGACAGGCCTCTTCTGGAAGATCAAACTTCTCTCTGGTCTTCCCCAGCCCAATTTTCCTTTCAGTATGTTGAAGACAACATGACCAGTGGATGCAGTTTTAGGAACTCAGCTCAAAATTTTCACAAGACTGTAACCTCCCTTAAGTTACTGTCTGAGGTCTTCAAGTGTAACACCATGTAAATTAAATCTTTCCAGTTGAGCCATTTCTTTAATCCTTTTGGGGGACACCTATGTGGGGAGTCCTCCCTTGAGAAGCCCTGTATAAAAGGAATGACATTTTATAAATTAGTACTGGCACATCTCTTTTTCTGAGAGATCAAAACACTGCGTACTATATTGTCTCAGTAAACTTTAAAATGGGGCCACAACCAATGATCCTTAGGCCAAATCTGGACAGTGACATCATGTGATCCCCCTCGACTACTGATTCCAGAGCCAATGTAGTATCGTGGTTCAAACATAAGAAGAGCCCTGCTGGATCAGACCAATGGTCCATCTAGTTCAGCATCCTTTCTCACACAGTGGCCGAGTTCCTCTGTTTGGCAAACAACAGGACATAGAGGCTGAGGCCTTCCCCTCATCTTGCCTACTGGCTCTGGGATTCAGAAGTTTAGTGCCTCTGGATGTGGAAGTTCTCCTCAGTAATCATGGCTAGTAGCCATTAGTAGATTTATTCGCCATGAATCTATCTAATCCCCCTTTAAAGCTGTTTATTCCTGTGGCCATCACTACATCCTATAGGGTGTACGGGAATGGTAATCTTTCCTGTAATCTTTACCAAACTTGCTGTGTGGCACTATTTTGGAAAATATCACAAGAAAGCTGGGCTGGCTGTACTATGGGTAGGAAAGTCTGGATTTTCCCAGCCTTGCCCACACAGCAGCCATTCCCCCCTCCCCTGCATGCCAACAGTTGTTTTTTTTAAAGGATTTTTAAAAATTGGTAATTGGCATATCTATATAATAGTATACTGGCATGTCTATTACTGTTTTTAGGGGGGAACCCTCAGAAAAGCCCCTCCCCTGGTGTGGAGCGGGGTGTGTGTGTCCACCATGGGAACCGAGATAAGGAAAATGCAGGAAGTCTGCCCTCTAGAAGGCCCGTTGCTGCTGCACTGCATTGGCAGCAACAGCAATATTGGGGATTCTGTAAGGAAGCAATTTTGGGTGGAAAAGGCTAGAGTCACTGAGCTTCTGATACGAATCTTGTGTGGAGACCTGTAATTCCCTCCACCTCAAAAGTACCTCATACAAGACTCAAATGAAAATGTGAGACACAAGACCCATAGTGAAAGGAGGCATAAAAGATGACAGAGCTAGGAATATTAAAAACAAAACAGCTTTACTTCCTCTGCCATGGATGTATTTGTTATGAAATCTAGTTAATGTGTAATTCCTAGGTTGCTTCCCTGTTTTGCTCTGTTAAGCCAAAATAGACTGATTAATGATATCATGACGTTTTGCTACAACCACCATGGTTAAAAAGTAAAGCATCCAGAGTGCCAGTGTGCTACAGTTGTCAGAGTCTTGGACTAAGAGCTAAGAGACGCAAATTTGAATCTCCACATTACCTTGGGTGATCCTGAACCAGCCACTTTCACTCATTCTAATCTACCTCATAAGGGTTCCTGCAAAGTTAAAATGGAGCAGGGGACGAGCTCCTCAGGGGAAGGTCATAGGATTGCCAGGTTGCCCCTGGCCTCCGGCGGGGGACAGGGTGTTAGGGTTGCCGTACCTAGGTCGGGAAACTCCTGGAGATCTGGGAATGGAGCCTGGGGAAGAGAGGGACCTCAGTGAGGTCCAATGTCATAGAGTCCACTGTCCAAAACATCACTTTGCTCCAGGGGATCTGATCCCTGTACTCTGGAGATGAACTGTAATTCCAGGGGATCCCCAGGTCCCATCTGGAGGCTGGCATCCCTAGCAGAAGGGTCGGATAAAAATATACTAAACAAGTAAATAATAAAGGAACCTCTCAACAGGGTAGTGATAGGGAAGTACATAGAACCACCCCCTGAAGCAGGATTGTGTAAGTGAAATCCATTCTACACATTCACCTTACAACATTTTATTCAACATATATCCCAAATATCCCAGAAAAAGAGCAATCAGAGGAGGAGAGTTTATAGGTGATGAAAAAATCTATACCAAACTCTTGGTCTAGTAGAGAAACTCATTCAATTATTTCTTACTATGGAGAAAACAAAAAAAGGACTCTCACGGCTCCTTAAATACTGATAGACCCTTTTAAATATAAGCAGCAATACAGAAATATATATTTTTTTAGTCTTTAAAGTGTCGCAAGGCTTGCTTCTGTTTTTACTGTTCCAGTCAAACACAGCCACCTCATAGGATTTCTTTCTATAGAATTTTCTCCGGAAGTACCTGCAGGGCTGCCGAGAGCCACCATGGGCCCCCCGTATGACCCTGATCCAACCATGTATCTAAATCTGTAATTTTATACTTGTATATCCATACACATGTGTACCAATATAGGACACACTTCTTACCCCTGATGAAGTGGGCTGTGGTTCTCAAAAACATATATCACAATAAATCTTCCATAAGTAAATCAGTAAGAAATCAATTTACATCTACCCTTGTACCTTTACTGTGCTTTGCCATCCCAGAGCCCCTAGTGGCTGAAGTGCCAAACTGCATTAGAAGTTAAATAAATTTGGATGCATTCTGAACGCATGAAACTTGCTTCAGGGGCCCACCAGCTGACATGGGCCATAATAATTTTGTTATCCCCCCAGTAATCCACCTCTGGATGGCCCTGAGTACCTGTCACTGGGGAAGGTGCTTATATACTTGCAGGCAACTCACCTATGGCATCTTCCAAAGGCACTGTTAGCACCTGTCTCATTCACCTGTGGGGTTCATTGAATGACCACATAGTTAAAGGAGAACTACCCAATGCCTATGAAAGCCAGTTTGTTGTAGCGGGTAAGACTGGGCAGACGCAGGTTCAAATCCCTATTCTGCCATGATGCTTGCTAAATGACATTGTACTAGTCACTATCTCTCAGACTAGCCTATCTCACAGGGTCGCTAAAAAGCTAAAATGAGGGAGAGCCATATATGCCACCACAAGCTCCTTGAAGGAAAGGTAGGATAAAAATAATGCTAGGTATGTAGATCTCATTAACTCTTTATATATTAAAATTGGATTTTCTTTGCTAAAACAGCCACAGCTAAATGAAATGAAGCTACTGTCTTGATTCTCTAGTGTGAAAACAGTGTGTTGATGAGATCTCTAATGCTAAATAGAATCACAGTGGGTCCCATATGCATAGTTATAATAAGGTTTCCCTTGCTTGAAAGCTAGTTGAATCCGACTCTAGGGGGCGGTGCTCATCTCTGTTTCCAAGCCGAAGAGCCAGCGCTGTCCGAAGACGTTCCTGTGGTCGTGTGGCCAGCATAACTAAACACCAAGGTGCACAGAATGCTGTTACCTTCCCACTGAAGCAGTATCTATTTATCTACTTGCAATTTCTTGCTTTCGAACTGCTAGGATGGCAGTAGCTGGGGCCAGAGATGGGAACTCACTCCATCACGCGGCACTAGGGTCTCGAACTGCCGAACTACAGACCTTCCAGTCTGCAGCTCAGCGTCTTAACCTCTGAGCTATAATACATGCTTATTTTCTTATGATCTTGAAGCATGGATGCTACACAATACGTGGTGATTCTGTTTTGATTTGTTCAAGTAATATTACATTGTGTAAGTCACACACCTGAGATTAGGCATGCATTGTTTTTAATGTTTCCTTTCTATACATAATCAAAATAAAGTATCCTTGAAGTTTTTTAAAATGAAAAGTCAAGTATTCTACATGCATTAATAAATATTGAAGCTACACTTCTCTTTTTTCACTCCCTGGCACTGCCCTTCCTTTCATTTTGCCATTCCTAATTATGAGTTCTTGAGAGCAAATTAGCACACCAAAAATTAATTCCTGAAGATGTGGCTGTACTGTATTACAGCCTGTGTGATAGAATAGTCAGCAAACTGAGACTGGTTAGACCCAGGTTCAAGCCCCCTAAAAAAAAAGTCCGGCACAAAATTCAGTTGGGCCAAACATTATAAATTGATTTATTATACTTGGCAGAGGTGATGTGAAGATAAAGGTGTGTGTGTGTGTGTGTGTGTGTGTAATATAACATAACCTCTCTGGCTTGTTTAGCCTAGGCTAGCCAGATCTTGGAAGCTAAGCAGGGTTGGCCCAGGCCAGTATTTAGATGAGAGACCACAAGGAAGTCCAGGGTTGCTACACAAAGGCAGGCAATGGCAAACCAACTCTGAATGTCTTTTGCCTTGAAAACCCTACGGGGTTGCCATAAATTGTCTGTAACTTGACGGGGGGGGGGGGGGGAACTATCTCTTAGTAGAAGAGTTGGATAAAAGTTATTATTTATTTAAAACATTTAAAATTTTCAAAAGCCTAATGAACTCCCGTTCACCAAGCTGTAGCTTCCATCGGAGAGTGTTCTGAAGGCATATGGCGATTTGAGCTTGTTCTGAGTCCCACGTTTTCCAGGACTCACTGATGCCTGATTTTCTTGTACAGTCAGGCAGCATCTACTGAACATTTCTTCATTGCTCTCATAGGTCTAATATGGCTGCAGAAGCATTTGCATCCACTTCCTAGATAGAGCCGGCAAGCAAACTGCAGGGCACCTATATTACTTTGGGAGATTTCTACAAGGTGGAGTTCCCCAGCTATTCAAGTGGGGGAGGATTCCCTTCTCTAGGAGGGGGTGCTAAAAATATTTGCATTTGCCTCACTCTCATGGTCTCTTCCATAATCTGGGCACACAGTGATGACTTGCAGGTGCAACAGAGCCCTGAAAAATCCAGCGCTTTAGGGCTTCTGCGTTGCCTCTCACACGCACAGTTCTCAGAGGGAGTCTGACCACAACAGGGGTGTCAAACATGCGCCCCGGGGGCCAGATCAGGCCCTCGGAGGACTTCTTTCTGGCCGGCAGTGGAACTGGCTGTCTTCTGCTTCTTCTTCTTCCAGTTCTGCTACTGCTGCATCATCGTAGGTTTGCAGCTTACAGATACACACCTGAACAGCATACTCAAGATTGCAACAGCACAGACATTTTGATGCAATAATTCAGAGCAAGAGGTGTCAGTTAGCAGACACTGTTAAATAAACAAAATATTGCAAGAGTGCTGTTTTAAGCATGTTTTTATTTTAAGTTTAAAAAAACCCTTTCCGTTTGTGTCCTTTATAAAGTTTATATCTCTGCTACCTGGCATTACATTTTATGACACACACTGCTCAGCCCAACAGGGTCTCTTTTATGTCAGATCCGGCCCTTATAGCAAATGAGTTCGACACCCCTGGACTACATGTTCTGCCACGCATCATCAAGTGATAAGAAATCAAATCATATCTCTATGTGTGAACCCAGGCTAAGTATCAAAGTGGTAATGGATTTATCCCATATGGATTTTGCTGAAATGGGAGATGGAGGAGCATTCATGCCATCAACCATGATCCAAGAACCCTGTGGGCTGGGAAAAGTTCCGTTTCCAAAAGATATATAGATTGTTCCAAGCTTAACCAGAGAACAGTACCAACCTTAACCAGGGAACAGTACCAGCAGGGCTACAGCGATTGATGTCTATTCCAGAAAAAAAATTAGCTATACAGGAGGCTAACAAAATGTATTCTATTAGAAGCTTTCCTGACTCAGAGCTCATCTGAGGAAGGGTGCTCTAACTCGTGACAGCTGATGATGGAATAATCTTCTTGTGTCTTTATGATGCCGCTGGACTCTTGTGCAATTTTGTTACAACAGAGTAAAATGGCTAGCTCTCAGAAATCATTTTTGCCTATATAATATAAGGGGATAACGTGTGCTAGGAAAATGTGGCTTCTACTGACTCTTCGCCCGGTGCACCCTCCAAAATTCTAGATGGCTAGAAATGTCGAAATATAATAGCAAAGTAAAAACAGAAGTCAGGTAGCACTTAATGTATCTCGTTACCCTCTTGGTGGTCTCTGCAGTGCTACTGGACTCACATCATAATGTATTTGATCACTGGTGAGATGAAGCTCACTTCAATGAGATGAAGCTCACTTCATCAGACCCAAAATTAAATTCCAGTGGTGCCTTAAAGGACTACTCCAGTTTGATTCTGCTCTGTCTGTATTGAAAAGGGACCTATGAACTCTGCTCACATGCTTTTCTGTCCCTAAACCTGAAATTTGTTTTGCATCTAGCACAGCTTCACCCAATTAAATCTGAATTACATCCTTATGTATTCCATTTAAAAACTGTTAGCAGTGCAGACTTGTGTAAAGCTTTCCCATATGCTCTGGAATGTCTTCTCTCCTCTGCCTGCCTCTCCACAATTGAACATGTAGCCTGAAGAAGAGTTCTGGAGAACTTGAAAACTTGCGCTCAGTGCTTCGTGCCAAGACATCTTTTCAAGAATGACGTGACGGTTGCTTTCATTTCTAACTTGGATTGCTTTATTTTAACATATCGGCAAACTCATCCTTGTGTGCGATTAAACTGATTTCATAGAGACATATTCCCAGTGTCCTGTTCCCGGAATTTGCAACGTTACAAACGCCGTTTTTTGCACTGGCCAATTTTTTTTTTTTTTTTTAAGCACTGTGGGGGGAAAAGGTGGAAATCCTCTCGTTTCTGCGGTGCAAGTTTATAGGGAAATCTGTGTTATGCGGACGCACAAAAGCTGGTGATCTTTCCGGATTAAATGAACCCCAAATAAAAAGGTGTGAACACGTGCATCTAAATGCAATACGACACGTGCATCTAAATGCAATACGAATCAAACGCTCGCAAAATAGCAGCAATAATCCCAGTAACTTCAACCCGCGGATTCAGTGTACCCGTTCCTCAGTGCCGGATGAATGAAGCGGTTCGACATGGGAAATGGCTCATCTTTCCTCCGGTGACCAGTTTAGACGCCCCCGCCAGTTATTTTCGCTATTGCTCCGATCTTTCCAAACGCATCGCCGACCGCACGAGATGCGCCCCCTCCTCCTTGTTCCACACCTTCAGCGGCCTCTTCGGATTGGACAGTTTGGGCAGCTGCGTTTGCATAACAAAAATGTTGACGCATCCGGAGTGGGCGGGGATTCCTAATGAGCCATGCCGGGGGGCGTGGCCTGCCCCGTCCACGTGCGTGCCAGATCAATAAAAGGCTGTCAAAAATGAAGCTCCCTATGAAAAAGATCGCTTTCTCTTCACCCAGTTCCACGGGTATAGGGCCGAGATGACTCAGACGATCAAGTTGGCCAACAAGGCTTCTTTGCTGGCTAGATGCTTTCCCGAGAGCTGGGCAGAGCCACTCTTTAAATCTCAGTCAAGAGTTGTCAAAACTCACAAGACCATGGCGGAGATGCCCGGACCCAGTACTCTTAGCTTCTTGACTGACCTTTTTTGCAAAAAGGGGCTGTCCAGATTGCATGAACTCCAGGTAAGACTTTTGTCCTGTGTGGGATCCTGAGTGTGGAATATCCTCTAACTTTCTGATGTTTATATCAATAATAGAATATTTATTAATTTACTTAGTTTGTACCTTGCCTTTCTCCCTGATGGTATTGATTCAGGTGGGTAGCCATGATGGACTGAAGCAACAGAACAAAGTTTGGTTCCAGTGACACTTTTAAGACCACCAAAGTTTAATTCCGAGTATCAGCTTTTGTGTAAATGTTCGCTCCATTTTACCTTCACAACAATCCAGTGAGGTAGGTTAGGTGACAGAGTGTAAGTGACCAACAAGCTTCCCTATCAGAGTAGGGATTTGAAATTGGTTCTCCCAGATCTTAGTCCGACACTAATCACTACACCGTATTGGTGCTCTAATAGAGTACTTTATCTCAATGCTTTACAGTTAGAAAACCCTTCTCATCCTGCATTAATCCACATAATTTAATCAACGGGAGTTGCATTTGGAATGACTTTTCCAAAAGCCAGGAATTGCTCATATGAACAAATACACACGGTTTCCTAATACCATAAAGTAGGTTAATGTGTTTGTCTGATTACTTGTCTCAGCAGTTTAAACATGTGCCCTGCAAGGGATATAAAAGAAGGTACAAGAATCCTCCCTCGGGTGTGCTTAAACGTTGCAATGCCTACCGCCCGTCTCCAGATGTGCTTGTTAAAAAGCTATTTAAATAATGTAGACTAAGCATCGTACTCCTTGGTTGGCTTGTCAATACAGTTCTGTGTAAGCTTGGCAAGTGCGCAGGTAGACATGGTTTTAGTTGCTATGTTGAGTGAAGTGATTTAGTCCTTGCAGT
Source organism: Gekko japonicus (assembly GCF_001447785.1). NCBI lineage: Eukaryota > Metazoa > Chordata > Lepidosauria > Squamata > Gekkonidae > Gekko > Gekko japonicus. The sequence goes on from NW_015173137.1 coordinate 86,948, forward strand.
GTAAATCACCTAGCCCTGTAAGCACACAGCTTTTAAAACTCTACATGCCCTTTGGAGGGGCTGGCATAAATGGGAGCATTATAATGCTAGCGTCCGCTGTACGTGTTAAACATGCATAACAAACAAGGTTGTTTTAAATGTGCAAGAAGTATGTTCTTAATACAAATACCTATTTTTTTAAAAAATGTAAGAATGGCGATGATACCAGGGAGGGGTAAAAATTCTACAAACTTCAATGCTAACTCGTGCTCAGATGCTTCTGAACTCCATTCAATTGGTAATGGAATCATGAAATCAAGGATGCATCTCATTGTCCACTTAATTAATTGGGGGGGGGGATTCATTGCCTTATGATACTGCCCAAACCTGCCTACTGTCCAACAAAAGGTTGCATTCTTCCTCTATTTTCATTGATAACTCAGTAGGGCTAACTTCTAAGTAAACATGCTTCCTCTGAAACTGCCCAAACACTTGTTTTGAAGACAGGGTTGCAACCTTCACACCTATATTCCACTGCAGCTACCCAGTTCTGTACATACGATGACGTTTTAGTTATTCATCCAGACTGCCAGAGTCCCAGCATTGATTTTGCTAGTTGGAGAAGAGGACAGTTTGCCTGTGATTACTACTATCACAGCTCCAACTCCCTCTATACCTCCTCTTTGTCTATGAAATGTAATTTAGGGAGCAAACACCCCTTGGGTGGTGATGGGGGCAGGTTTGGCCAAGGAAGGGCCAGTTGCTGATTGGAAGAATAAGACAAATAAGTTTTACAGAGCCAAGTAAAAATTTCTGTAACGCTGGCTAAGTTGAGTGTCCCTTTTATCTTTAGGTGCCTTGAGAATAGCTCATGCTTCTTATAAAGATAATTTTGTATGTTTGTCCATTATCTCATCCTCTTTTACTACTCTGCCATGTTCCCTGCTACCCATTTGCATTCCTTGTGTGTGTGAAGAAGGGGTTGAGTTATCCTTTGAAAAAGAAGCCAAAGAACAGATTTGGCTTTTTCTGCATCTCTTTCATTGCATCTGAGTTTTTCTGCTGCCAGGCCTCCAACAACACCATTATAATCATGTGGGTTAGAAACTTAAAGATAACATAATCAGGCCTTTCTAACAAGAACCTGTGCAGACTGGGGGGCGGCATAGTCCTCAAGATGTGAGAATGTTTTGTTGATAAACTAACAGCGCAGTACTAGGAACTGTATTGAAAGTAGATTAAGTCTGTATACAATTTGGAAAGTAACAGTGCAGTCCCATTCTGAAGAAGTGAGCCGTGACACACGAAAGCTCTTACCCTACCACAAATTTTGATAGTCTTTAAGGTGCTACTGGACTCTTGCTCTTTTCTACTGCTGCAGACAGACTAACACAGCTACCCATCTAGATCTAATCCCAAGCAGAGTTGTACCCTTCTGAATCCACTGAAGTCAATTAACCTAGAAGTCCTCTGCTTAGGACTGCACAGTAAAACTATTCCACAGCATTCTCAGTAAGAATGTGGGTGTGAAGGGACAACAATTAATGGGGTTTTCAAGGCAAGTGAGAAGCAGAAGGTGGTTGGCCACTGCCTTCCTCTGCAGAGTCTTCCTTGGTGGTCCCCCATCTAAGTACTGACCCTGCTTAGTTTCCAAGATCTGATGGGATCTGCATAAGCCTGGAGGAGCTGCCATCCCTCCCCTAGCCAAAATAACATACAAATTAAGTTCTGTGGATTTCAGTGGTAGAGGTAAGCACACAGTGGTGCTGTTACGTCATTTTAGATTCTGGCTTTAATGGTCCCATGAGTGCTTCCCTTTTAGATGGTAATGTATGCTTCAAATGTGAAGTTACATAGCCTGCTTTTCCCCCGCAGTCCCTCTGCTGAGCCCACGAGCCAAAGTTCAACTCTCATAGCACCACTGCGAGGATGGGGTCTTTTAAGAGCTGGCCTCAGAGAGCTTTCTGCATGCAGCACTTGCTAGTTCACCACTACGCCAGGGATGGCTGTTTCTTGAACAGATACTATTTCTCAATTCCCCTTGGGGCAGTCCCTCCAAGCAAGCTTTGTTGGGTTTGTGCATATCCTGCCATGACCTAGGAGCGTGTGATCGCAAAGGTGTGATGCTGCACCAACAACATGCCCGTCACAATGCTGGCAGCTCTCTGGCTTTCTGGTGGGGCTTCTGTGTCCTGCATGAAAGACTCCAGTTCCATTTTGATTGACTGATTGACTTCATTCATACCTATTGCCTTTCTGCCCAGTGGGGACCCAAAGCAGCTTCCATCATTCTCCTCTCCTCCATTTTATTCTCACAACAAACCTGTGAGGTAGGCTGAGAGCATGTGATCAGCTCAAGGTCGTACAGTAAGATTCCATGGCAGAGTGGGGGATTTGAACCTGGGTCTCTAACCACTACACCATACTGGCAGTCAAAGCTCTCTCCAGCACGGAGATGCAAGGAGTTCATCTGTTGTACTCATACTTTGCATGCAGCTGTTGAAGGCAGAGAAATGGTGCCATTGTGGCAAAGCTTGATGGCTCTTTCTGGCATCTTTTACCGAAAAAGCCTTTGGCTACTCTGCAGGAGTGGAATCCAGCAAAGGGAGCATTCATGATCCGGGGGGGGGGGGGATTGGGAAGCTTCACTGGCCATTCTATGGTGCCCAATAAGCAATTGCCTTCTGCTTCTTTCATAGATGGAAAGCAAAGCCAAATACGGCCCCATATGGAAAGCCAGCTTCGGGCCCATCCTCACGGTCAACGTCGCCGACCCTAGCCTGATTGAGCAGGTCTTGAGACAGGAAGGCAAGCACCCCATCCGCTCCGACCTCTCTTCCTGGAAGGATTACAGAGTGTCCCGAGGCCATTCCTATGGGCTGCTGACTGCGTAAGTATTTGCTGCTGCTGCTTCGCCCAAACAAGCTGGCTGGGGTTGTTGGAGGAGGGGCTGTAGGGATGCATCTGTCCGAAGCATCCAATTGGCATGGGACTGCTCCGTCATCGGCCCCCTCATTATGAGCACAACAACCCACTGCCCATGTTCATGAAAAGAATCAAAGGCGGGCCGGATATCGGGGGGCGTGGCTAATTGCCCCGGCGCAGTTTGATCCACGATTACACGATCAGACGCGCCGCCGGCACACCACAGGTCCTTCCCTCGGCGTCGGCAGGTAAACGAGGGACCAGAGGGAAATGCCGCGCGCCAGCCCGATCACACCACAGGAGTCTGGAGGCAGCCCGTGGCAAACGTTTACTAGTACTTGTAACTTGGAGGTACTAGTTTTTTAACGCACATTTTTGGCGGTAAGCCATGGGTGCACTCCACTTCCCAGATGTTGGGGTGTGATCGCGCCCGGATAATCCGCCCACCATCCGTGCCTCTCCCGCGGCAACTTTGCCGTGTGACCGGGGCCAAAATCTAATTGCAGTGTCAGTCAATCATGCCAAACCAATCCACACAAATTTCTAAAAGCCATTTACCGAGTCAGACCTAAAACTTTACCATCCCTCAAATCCTTGAAGGAATTTCTGAATTAAAAATGCTGTTGAAGTGGCGGCTTAAAACTCACAAGTTTAACCACTGTTGGCCTTCCCTTGACTAGCATTTCTCAGAAATCATTCCAAAGTTTTGTGGTTGGGATTCCACCAGTTTCCTCTAGCAACTTCTAGGGGAGGATTTCAAAGGTGACTTGTAGTCTAGAATATGACAGCCAAGCAGGGAGGGACCATGCTGTCGCTTCTGCAAAAGTGGTGGACCGTATTGGAACATCACGTGTGGCAGAAGCAAAGCTAGGGTTGCCAACCACCAGGGGTGGCCTGGAGATACCCTGGATTTATCACTGATCTCCAGATGACAAGAGACCAGATCCCTGGAGAAAGTGGCTGCTTTAGATAATGGACCCTATGGTATTACAGGCAGCTAAGGTCCTTGTCCTCCACAAACCCTGCCCTCCTCAGGCTCTGTTAGATCACCGCTAACAAAGATACAGAGAGTGATTTCAGCAAAAGTGAACAGCTTTATTGAAGGTACGAACAAGTGCTTGAATAAGTCATAACCAGAACAAGTTAACATTGGGAGCTAGGCGCCTTTTAAACATTCCCGGGCTAACGTAGCCACGCCTCTACAATAAACAACCAATGAGGTTGTGCGGATAAAGTCCAATGAGAGTTCTTCCCTCGCAGGGACTAGGTGCAGTTCTGATTGGTCGCTGTTGAGGAGCGACCAATAGCACGTAATCTCGGAGGAGCCTTCCTCTGGCTCGAGCTTAACATGGGGAGTCAATGCGGCGATTCATGTAAGCCGTTTCAATACACTACAGGCTCCATCCCCAAATCTCCAACAGTCTCCCAAGTTGAATCTGGCAACTCCCCTATCCCCCACTGGTGGCCAGAAGGGACCTGGCAACCCCAGTTGCCAGCGAAGAGTCAACTGTTAGAAGAACTATAGTCTAGTAGGGCAGAGAGCTGCCCCTGGCAATGGGTCCTGGTGGTGTGCTAGTGATGCTGCCAGGAGAAGCTCTCAAGACAAGCTTAAAATACCCAATTCCCTTCATCCTGATTTTACTCCTTCCCTACAGCTCCCCAAGGAGGAGTCTAAAGTCCCCTCACTTCAGACCAGCCCCTAATGTTTGACAACGCACAGTCCTGAATACTTCCTGTGCTACATTGCTGCCTGTTCCCTGGCTTAATAGACAGGAAGCAATGCTGCCCCAATGTGGGTCTCAGGAGGGGAAGGATGGCATCTTGCACTAGAGGATTGCCTATGCACTAGAATGACACTCTGGAGGACTTGATTTGTCACACACTTGGGGAGGGGGGGACGACTCTGACTTAAGAGCTCAAACCAAGGAGTCTGGTAAAATGATGAATGTGGATTAATAAAGAGATGAATGTGGATTGATACTACAGAGTTTGTTAGGGTTGCCAAATGTCTTGTAAAGCCCGGCGGGGGTGCACGCGCACACTTCACACACGCGCGCCGCCAGCGCATCACCAGAAGTGACGTGGACGTCAATCACGTTGGGGGCGTGGCCCTGATCTTCGGAGGGAAAACCATAGAGTTTTCCCTCCGATGATCGGGGCCTCCCCCCCAACGTGATTGACGTGGTTGTGTCACCTCTGGTGATGCAGCCACGCTGCGCTTTGGGGGGCGGAGTTCCCCCCGGGGCCCGATTCCATGGCGGCAGAAATCGGGCCTCCAAAGCGGGGGTTTACCCGCCACCTGCCCCCACTTGGCAGCCCTAGAGTCTGTGGTGCTCCTCATTAAGCCATGATCAGGAAAGATTCCAGTGAATGATCCCCAAAACAGTATCTCCCAAGGAAAGAAGGAAGCAGGCTGTTTTTGAGCAGTCGTCCCCATCAATAGCTTCATAGAAGTTCTCTCCTAATATGCCTGACTTTAGAGCAGGGGTTCCCAACCTTTTTGAGCTCATGGGCCTCTTTGGAATTCTGACAGAGGTGTGGCGGGCGCAGCCACAAAATGGCTGCTGTGCTGCAAGAGGTGGAGCCAGCTACCACAGCATACCTTCAGTCACAAAGTGAAGATCCTTGTGCTGTTGTGGCAGTTGATGCCAAAGTAGGGTTACCAGGTCTCACCTTAGCTATGGCGGGGGGTTTCTGGCTCCTTGTCGGACTTTTCTGCCATGCGCAGAAAACCATGGAGTTTCCCCCAGTGTGATAACATCACTACTTGGGACATCATTGCATCAGTGGCGTCCCCGCAGGATGCTGCTGTTCGGTAGTGGGAATTGGGGGCCCCAAAATTGGGGGGATCCCCTGGCCCAACCAGGGGGATGGCAACCCTATGCCAAAGCAATGTTTTTTTGAAATCTGCACATCCAATGAAATCTCCAATGGCCAATCAGAGGCCTTGCTGGGAAAAAGCCCCCCGGGCCCCACCCGTTTTCTAAGAACACTTAATGGGCACCAGGAAAGGTATCAGTGGGCACTGTGTTGGGGACCCCTTCTTTAGAGCTTATCTCTCACTCGAAAGAGCACTGAACCCCCAATTCTGAGCATACCTACAAAAGGAGAGGAAGAGACCTTCCCCAGTTTCATAAATGAAGCCCGATGTTGCTTCCGGGCTGTTTGTTCTCACGCTCGTCTTCCTGGAAATGCATCATGCAGGAACTGTAGGCTCCTGCCTGGGCTTGTGCAACATACGGGCTGTGAGCGAGAAGTCATTTCAGATCTCAGCAGCTGTGACTCAGGGCTTCCTTGGTGTTTTATTGTTTCCCCCCCCCTAAAACAGCTGGGGGGGATGCTTCCGCAATCTAGACACAGGATGTGAGTAACGAAAGGAAATGCAACGCGACAGGCAGACTGGCTAGGGCCACACTTTCGAAGCACAGTCCGAGTCTTCCTGGGTGGCCTGTAAAAGTTGCTTTTGTGTTATGGGTGGGCTGCATCCTTCCCTGTACGGGGGGGGGGGGGGGGGGAAGGCTTGGATCCCAAAGCGGACAGCTTGGAATGATGCGTGCCTGTGCTCTGCGATGGCACAATGCTCCCTCTCGCTCGGGGCGCTTCTCCAGCCCAGCAACCTAACCAAAGCCTCGCTCCTCTTCCCAGGGAAGGCGAAGAGTGGCAGAAAATCCGCAGCATCCTCGGCAAGCACATGCTGAAGCCCAAGGAGGTGGAGGCCTACACGGGCACTCTGAATGAGGTGGTCAGTGATCTCATTGGCCGGCTGGAGCACCAGCGGAATCTTCACGAGCAGCGCGTGGTCAAAGACGTGGCGGGCGAGTTCTACAAGTTTGGGTTAGAAGGTATGTGCTGGGACAGGGCAACGCTGGGGTGACTCTTGGTGGTCTGTGAGGTGGGTCTAGGTTGGGGCTGCCTGGAAGCTTGTAACATGGTTGGTAATTCAGGGCTGTTATGTGAGAGGCTTCCTCTTCGCCTTTCGCTCAGTTCTGACACAGCAACTCCAGTGTTCCATAGTCCTCAGACTCCCGTGTTGCTGCCGCTTCTGCATTGCTGCTCAGCTTTATCTGGAATAATAATGTACATTCTGTGAGTTCAGAGACACTGGCAGTGGATGCAGAATTCAGCACCCCCTTTCAGTGTCAATGTTCTTTTCTTTTTTTAAACTGCATATTCCTCCTTCTAGAAAGTAGGTGAGCAAATGCCCGAAATCTCAGAAAATGAATTGAACTCTGATTAGCAGAGCTTTTTTTAAAAAAAAAACTTCTGAATTGGCCAGAAGTCTCAAGTCCTTGCATAGCTCTTCATTTGACCGACAAGCAGAATCAGTGTTCCAACTTACATAGCCTTCAGGGTGCCAACCTCCAGGTGGGACCTGGGGATCCCCTTGGATTAAAGCTCATCTCCTAGAGAAAATGGATGCTTTAGACTAGAGGGTGGACTCTGTGACATTGTACCCCACTGAGGTCCCTGTCCTCCCCAGGCTCCCTCCCCAAATCTCCAGGAGTTTCCCAACCTGGATCTGGCAACCCTTACCCCCATATCCCCCACCGGTGGCCAGGGGGGATTTTGCAACCCTATGTAGCCTGCAGAACCTGGCAGAACCTGGCTTTGCTAGGCATAAAACTTGGGTTGCTGTTGTTAACTGGAGAATCGTTCCAACCTGGCTTTGCTAGACATAAAACTTGGGTTGTTGTTGCTGTTGTTAACTGGAGAATCGTTCCACTTGGAAGCTCACAGGCTATAGATATTTTTCACCCTGATGTATTCTGCTTTTTCTACATGTCACTTGATTTCTGGAAGGCAAATGCCAGCAAAGCCAATTCATACACCCTCCCCCCACCATGAAAGCAACACTGGTCTTATGAATGTGTCATGCCCGGGTTCTGCCAAAATTGCTGCAGATTTTTCAGGATATGGCACACTATAATCTGGACATGTGCCCAGATCATTCGCAAGCATGGTTAGTCATGCACCAGTCCAATTTGCTTTTAATAAATGCTTGTTGATTTTTCCTTTGTTGAACTCGTGAAATGAGTAAGTTTTAAGTAATCGTCTTCACAACAGCAGAAAGACAGATGGGCATTTATTTCCCCATTTCCAATCTCTCCCCCACCCCGAGTTACATCTTCAAGGTTGGGCAAGAAATGAGTCAAGGTGGGCTTTCAGACTGTGATCTGCTCTGGTGACTCCATTGATCCTGACCCGTCCTCTTTCTGGACTCCCCTCTTCCCCTTAGGCATCTCTTCGGTCCTCTTTGAATCCCGCATTGGTTGCCTGGAGCCCAAAGTGCCAAAGGAGACGGAGACTTTCATCAGTTCCATCAACACCATGTTTGTCATGACCCTGCTCACCATGGCGATGCCCAAGATCTTGCACCGCATCTTTCCTAAACCGTGGCAGAAATTCTGCGAGTCCTGGGACTATATGTTTGCTTTTGGTGAGTATCCATGCTGGGTTTCTCAGTGCCACAAAGAAGAGCTGTCTGACTTATTTAAAAGCTACTGTAGTGCACTGATTGCCTAACATGGTGCCCCTGGGCATCACGGTACCAACCAGTGCGTTTCCAGGTGCTCGTGCTTTTCTGTACCTTTGCTGCTGACTAAGCACATTTGCATACATCAACGTAATTGTTACAAGTCTGTAGCTGCAATGGAAATATGTGGGGGTTCCCCCAGAACCTGGAAAACCCTTTTTCTTCAATAATTATGATGTTCTTCCGACTACTAACTAGACTTCTACTGCTCTTGGTTCCCCATGCCCCAGAGCCGTTTACAACCAATACAGTAAACAGAATTAAAATGTACATTATTCATCAACAAAACCATTTGTTACGTTTACTGGTCATTATATGCTGTTGGAAGCCTCCAAAAGAAGAATGGTTTTTTATAACATTTTCTAGATTTCAGTAGTCTCTGGCTTCAGTAACGTTTGTCAGAGAATTCCACAATTTTGAGGCCACCAACGAATGTCGGTGGTTGGGAAGGATAACCTTTGCCAACTGGATACTTCTTCTGTTCCAGATACTATTTTCTGTTAAGCCACTAGGAAACATTCACCATCTGGGATTTGTAAAAGGTTGTTCGCGATGAGGACTAGAAACCTGGTAGTTTCCCAGCAGCTGAGCTACTCAGTATTCTGCCGTAATTGCTGTATTTTGTCGTATGCTCCCTGTTTAGCCTCTTGGCTACTGGGACACAGTTATGTCATGCAGTTGGCTCCTCCAAGAAGTGCCCTCCTGCCTGGAGAACTATATTTGCCACCATAGTTGTCCTAACCTATACCTTTCTCTGATCTTTAATGTCTTTTTCCTACTTGTGCTGAATTGTACAGAGCTAGCCTTAAGTAAGAACCAGCCTGTCAAAGGTGACATGTGTTTAACGGTGACAGGATGTGTTGCTTGATGGTTATCCCATGGGAACAAGCGTTCATTTCTTGCCCATTTCTTTCCAGCCAAGGGACACATTGACAAGCGGATGGCTGAGATTTCAGAGAAGATCTCACACGGGGAGAAGGTGGAAGGAAAATATCTGACTTACTACTTGGCTCAGGAGAAATTGTCCATGAAATCCATCTATGGAAATGTGACTGAACTTTTGCTGGCTGGCGTGGACACGGTGAGGATTTTTGGGAAGTGTTTCCTATATGCACAAGGAGGATTTTTCTCTCCTGCTGGTAGAAGCCTTGTGTGCTCAGCTGCTGTGTTGAAATAAGTCTGTTCTGTAGGATGGACAAATGCAGGTAGATTCATGAAAGGGTTAGGGGGTGTGTTTCTGTGGGTTGACGTGCATAGGGCTGTGGTCTCTGACAATCCTTTCTGGATTATCTACCTTTTTTCTTGACCAAGCATCATGGAGGCCTATATTCTGGGACTCCTCTCTGGTCTACATCTTCCTATTTGACGTTTATCCCACCTTTTCCTCCAAAAAGTTCAGGATAGTGTACATGGTTTGCCCTCTCCCCCCATTTTATCACAACCACCATGTGAGGCAGGTTAAATTAAGAGGAAGAATGTCTGGCTCAAGGACTCCCACTAATGGGTTTAGAAATGGAATAACTCTATGTAGGCTCATACTACCATTAAGCGTCCTGACAGAGTGAGGATCTGAACCCAGTTCTCCCAAGTCCTTGTCCAATGCCCTAGCCACTGTACCACATGCCTCACTCCCTCCTTTGTCTGCCTTCACAGGGAGTAAGCAAGCACGTATATAATTTCCAGTGTCGTTGATCAGCCAAGTTGCTGTGTACCTGAATGGACAAACACTCTCCCTGGTTATTAATCTTTTACTTCAGGATAGCATGAATGGCTGTTCCACTCTACACCATGCACATCCTGCCAGACTGCTGAATTTTTGCACAAGCATAGCCTTGGCTCCCCTGCCATGCTCTGCCCAGCACTTTACAACAAAGCCTCTTGCCTTTGGTCAGCTATGGCCTGCTCTGCCTAATGATTAATCTAGCCTTCTCTGGATCTCTGCAGATCTCAAGCACTTTGTCCTGGAGTCTGTATGAACTGTCCCGACACCCTCAGGTGCAGGCAAACCTCTACAAGGAAATTATGGCAACAATGAAAGACAACCCCATCCCAACAGCTGCTGACGTAGCCAAAATGCCGCTGTTGAAGGCGGTGATGAAGGAAACACTGAGGTGAGTTCTCATGCAGCAGCAGATGGAGAGGCCAAGACCAGATCATTAAAAGCATCAACCCAATTTAAGCGACATAAACAGAACAGCCAAAGACATCAGCAACAAATCACAGAGCGCCAGACTGGTAGTAATTCAGATAGATGACAGCCACACAAATCCAGATTAACCAGAGGCAAAAAAAACCCCTCTCAGCCAAAAGCAAAACCAAACTTGGAGCCAATATTAAGACATGAGGTCTTTTAAAGTGTATATAAAAGAAGGATCCTTCCGCCATTGTGCAGGAACTTGAAGAACATCTCCCATGATCAGGCCCCTGCATGCTCCTTGAGATCTTTGCAACTCAGAAGACTCAAATTCCCATCTTTACCTGTATAAACTTTAGCAAGAAAGCTGAGTTTCAGTGAGACATGCAGGCTATAAGTAAGCTGAATAAAGTTGGTTATTATAAATGCTCCCCTTTGGATCTTGACAGCTGTAAGAATGTGGTCATTTAGCCAGATGGTTAGCTAGTACCCACGTGCCTTGTACTCAAACGCCCCACAAGCCTTGCAACGTGTGAGGAACGGTTCCTTTAGACTCACTTCACTTGTATGTTTCTCCCTGCAGGTTGTACCCAGTGATTCCCAGCAACGCACGTGTCATCTCGGACAGGGATATCCAAGTGGGGGACTATCTCATCCCTAAAAAAGTGAGTCATGGCCACAAATCTGATAGTCTAAGGCAAGCTCGTGGAAAGGGTTCCCCGAGGACAGGAGGTTTAAAAAATGCTGTTGAAAGTTCAGGGGCAGCAGATGTACAGGGGAAATGGGGGTAGATGGTTGAAAGAAGGCCATACTCCAGAAGTGAGTCCAAATGGAAGACCTAAAGAAGGAGAATGGGTTGGATACAACAAAGCTAAGAGGCTTCCTTAGCAGTTGGATTTGTAGTACAAATAGATTGCGTTTGTGCATGTGTGCTCTCAGACATGGGTTTCTGGACTGCTTTCCTTATGATGTCCCTTTTCCTTTCTCAGACCCTGATCAGCCTCTGCCAGTATGCCACCTCTCGCGATGAGAAGTACTTCTCCAATCCCAACTCCTTCCAGCCGGAGCGATGGCTGCACAAGGAAGACTCGCACCACCCCTACGCCTCCATCCCTTTTGGCTTTGGCAAGCGCAGCTGTGTAGGCCGGCGCATTGCAGAGCTGGAGGTGTATCTGGCTCTGGCCAGGGTGAGTCTCAGTGCTGACAGGGCTAGGAGGAAACGTAGCTTTCTCCCCCAAAGAGTCAAGTTATACTATAAAGCTGATACAATTGAATGTGTCAGCCTTCAGAACAGCTGGACTGTGTCAGCCTAAGAGACATCCAGTCCAGCATTCAGTTCCAACAGTGGCCAGCCAGGGATTTCCGCGGATGGCCATCTGACATAGTGCTCGTGGGATTGTTCCACTGTGTTTCTAGCATGGAAAGTGAACCACTTTTCATGCATCCCTGATAACCTGCTTCTGGAGTCCCTGCACCTGGCACAGTCTCTTTGGGATACAGGTTAGGATTTGAGAAGCAGTTGCAGAACCCCTTCAACACAATGGCAGTTGCTTCTCCCCCAAACTCTGTCCTCGAAGGCACCATTCCCAAATGTCCAGGAAAGTCTACGGCTGGAGTTGGAAACCTGAACTGCAGTGTGGATTCACTCAGCCATCCTCTTCTTTGATCTGGTTTTGTGTATTGATGCAAATTTCCCATGGATGACATTGTTCATCTGTTTTGCAGCGTTTCTTGCAGAGCTGCTGTCATCCACTGTAGGG
>NW_015173137.1:99290-127693 GCF_001447785.1 Gekko japonicus
AGTACAAGCAGCAGGCTAGGGGGGTGGAGTGCACTCAGACCAAATCAAGTATGGAGGAGGAGCTGGGAATGCGCACCAGGGACAGATGGTAGACCGGAGGTGGGATGGCCAGTGGTGGAGCAGCCACTCTCGGTTGCTGTTCTGCTGGGTGACCCCATGATGTTTTCAAGACCGTTGCTTTGGGCATAGCAGTCCCAGTTTTCCTTGGTGGATGCTTGTGCTGACCCTGCTAACTTACTGGCTGGAACAGGCAATTGGCTCCATTAATTAATTTAATGTAATTAATTAAATTAGCTGCCGTGCCCCATTTTGGTTCCCCCCATGAAAAAATGTCCAGCTACGGTGCTGGGCTTCACCTTCCCCCCACCACCACATATGGCTTTCCTAACCTGAAATGACACTGGATGGCACTGGATTACTCTTTTTAATAATTACTGGATTACTCTTTTTAGTTCCCCTCCTCAGCGGGGAGGGTGGGATATAAGTCAAATAAATAACAACAACAAATTAAAGCTTTGACTCAAAGGGTACTAAAATGTATCCTCTTTTTCTTTCTGCATTTAAGATCTTGATGCATTTTGAAGTGAAGCCAGCACAAGAAGGACATGCTGTGAAACCCATGACACGCACCCTCTTGGTACCCGAGAAGGAGATCAGTCTCCAGTTTCTGAGCCGCTAATGGGGGCTTGAAGCAGAACTACTGACCTGAGCATCCCCAACAAGACACGAAAGAACACAAGGCCAAGAGGGGAAATTGCCTAGTAGGCTGGAGTGAAGCTGATTTTCTGAATGTCTTGGCTGGACACTCAGAGACTGACTGGAGCAGAATCTGTGACAAGGAGAAGAGTTCAACCTTGTTCCACTGACCACAATGTGCTCAAGGAGTAACCAAGGTTGTCTGTAACATGTTACACTGTCATAGGTCTCAAAAGTGAGGTCTGTGGCCTGCTTTGCTAAAGAGGACACCTTCAGTGCCAGAGCTTTTCCACTGTAGAGGGCTCACATATACCTGAAGTATAAGAGCAATGCCAGGAAGAGCAAGATGTTCTGAGCACATGTGCTCTCTTGGTTGGTTCCCAGGACTTACCAGAATCAGATTCAAGACTGAGACTATTGGAATTGTGTGCACTTGCATACTACACCGAAGCTGTAAATGTGAAAGCAAGTGTGAATTCACATATGTATTTTCAACACTCCATTGAGTCATGACTTGCAAAATCCACTTCAGCTGAGGTGGTCCTCTCTTTTAGCTGTGAGTTAGTGAACGGCATTTTGCAGGGATCTCCAATGTGGTGCCCAACATTGTGTGTTTCCTGGTTCCCACTTGATTCATCCCCCCCCCCCAAATACCTCTTTTCTAAAGCAAACAGCTAATCTTGTTTTTCTTCCACCTCACTGGAGCAGATGGTGCTTCAAAAGACCATGGGCAGCATCAGCTGTAGGTCCACCAGAAGTGCCCATGTGGAAATAATTATTCCCATCATAGGAGGATGCTTAGCTTGAAACTTCCCACTGTTTTGTGTCAGCCATTTTGTGATTCCCTCCTGTGTCAGACATTTTGTGGTTGGCTCTGCCTTCCATGGCAGCCATTTTGTCTAAGTGCCTATTACCCTTTCCCCAAAATTCCAAAAGTGCCAATAAAGTTGGGGAGTCCTAAGGATGCCAACTTTTAGAACTGGTCCCTCGAGCGGTCCCTTTAATACCACTTTTATCTGCAAGTGATTGTCAGCTGATGTGATTTGCCTCCATGCCATGGAAAGCTCCAAGTGCTCATTTTTGCACCTTAGATGTCTGTTAAAGGGACAGGATATTTTTTTTCCTGGCCAGCTGGCAACCTTATTGAGGACCCCTGGCATGCTGGATGCAAAATCAGGCAGGGTTACCAGATGTCCTTTTTGTGTATGTGTCTATTCTCTTTTGAGCTTTTTAAAAAAACTGATGAAAATGTCCTCTTCTTGGGTTAGGAGACTGAGCCTGTTTTGTCCTATAGTTCCCCAGTGGAGGCAAGCTTCAGCTTAAACAGTAGGGGTATTTAAAATGAGATTTGTCATAGTGATCAGTTGTCTGAAGTAGTCAGTCGGGAAATAAGTCCTCTTTTTTGTTTTTAAAAACATGGTAACCCTAACATCAGGGAATGTCAACATGCCCTTTTCTGTGATTATTATTATTTTGTTGATAGAGCCCTCCTCACTTGTTATGTACAGGAAAAAAGTAAACATGTCTGGAAGCCTTACATGTCCTCAGTCAGGTGGAGAAAGCCTGGTGAAATGCCAAACTTCGTCTCCTATCTTGTGCTTGAAACAAGAACTGGCTCAGTATCGCAGTCCTCAGCATCTCTAGCAAAAGATTATCCAATAACAGAAATCTTTCTGTACTTGACTACAGCCTCTGCTAGTCAAAGCAGAGACAAAACTGAGGCAGGGGACTTGGTATAAGGGGACGTCATATATTAGTATTAGAAAACAAGCAAACACAAATGATTCAAAGTTGGGTTAGATATACCCTGTCTGAGAATGTACAATTACTCTTTTTCATATATATGTATATGCCAAGTTTTTATTATTAATATTATGGTAATAATCATTCATATTTAATACATATTTATACTTATGTAGCCTATAATTTATAAAAGTTCTTCCTGCAAGGTGGCAGAAGCTGTTAAAATGATTAATTATTTTTTTCAAAGTACATTACGCTTTTCTGTATTTGAAACAGCTGCTACAATCAGAAACGTTCACTTACTGCCGTTTCTTTGGTGCTATGTTAAAATGTTATTTATTGCCTTTGAATAATAAATACAAACTATTTTTTACTAAAAAAAAAAGTAAGGAAACCTGGCTCATTTGTCTGCGATATTGGGACTGAAACCAGAGAAGGAACTGTGGGTGGGTGACCTTTCTGCACTACAAACTTAAAACTGATTTAAAAATCTTCCCAAGGGAACTCTGGAATTACAGTTCAGTGAGGGGAAGCTAGAAGAATTGCAGTGCAGTCCTAAACAGGGTTACACCCTTCTAATCTTATTGAATTAGAAGAGTATAACTCTGTTTAGGATTGCTGACCTAAGAGAATTCCTGGCACTCTAACTAGGCAACAACTCCTAGATTTCTTTAGCAGAAGCCATGATAGTTGAACTGATATGAAAAAGAACACAGTTTGAATCAAATGGCACCTTCAAGACCAACAAAGTTTTATTCCGGGCACAGAGCTTTTTTTGTAGAAAAAGCACAGTAGGAACTCATTAGCATAACAGGCCACACCCAACAGAAAAAACTCATTAACATATTAAGCCACACCCCTGACAGCACAGGACATTATCATATTAGGCCACACCCCATGTTGCCAGAAGTCTGGTCATCCAGCCACACCCACCTTTTGCTTCTTATTCTGTTTACCTTGTTTGTTGTCAAAACCCAGGGCTTTTTTTTGTAGCAGGAACTTCTTTGCATGTTAGGCCACACATCCCTAATGTAGCCAATCCTAATGAGTTTCTGCTATTGGGTGTGGCCTGTTATGCTAATGAGTTCCTGCTGGGTGTGGCCAACTCAGGAGCCAGCCGGAACTCCGTTCCTGTGCGTTCCCGCCCAAAAATAGCCCTGTCCAGGCATAAGTCTTCGTGTGCATGATGCACATGAAAGCTTATACCCAGAGTAAAAGGTGCCACTAGACTCAAACTTTGTTTGGCTGCTTCAGACCAACATGGCTACCCACCTGAATCTATCTTCAGGATATGAAACAGAGAGAGATTTTGTAAATAGCCCCCACTTGGGCATACGCTATTGTTACAATTAATCATTGGGCCAGCGTGTTAAAGTGTCTTCCACATTATTTTTTAAATTATATTTTATCCCACCCTTCCTCCAAGGAATTTGTGATGGCATACATAGTTCCCCCCTATTTTATCCTCACAACAGCCCTGTGAAATAGCCTTTTGTCCACCAAGTGGTCTCTCAGATCCAATCAGGTATGCTTCTTGACGGAACTTTCCAGAAAATGTCAACATGTGCTCCTAGTTCCCCCTCTTCCATCTGGTTACACAACGGATCTCCAGGCCCCACCTGGAGAACGCCAAGCCTACAGGATAGAAAAATGTAAAACAAATAAATAAGTACAAGATGACATGTATGCTGCTTCTACACCTAGGTGATTCTTCTGTGTTTTTTTCTCATTTCTCTGTGCTTTCCCCTTGATGTCTGCTATCCCCTGCCTCCCCTCATCGATGGCCTTTTAAAAATTATTGGAAGGTAGTTAGGGTTGCCAGGTCTGGGTTGGAAAATACCTGGAGACTCTGGGGGTGGATCCAGGAGAGGGCGGGGTTTGGGGAGGGGAGGGGCCTCAGCAGGATACAATGCCACGGAGTCCACCCTTCAAAGCAGCCATTTTCTCCGGGGGAACTGATCTCTGTCAGCTGGAGATCAGTTGTAAAAGTGGGGGATCTCCAGGCCCCACCTGGAGGCTGGCAAGCCTATAGCCCTGACCTGAATGGGCCAGGAGCCCTGACTTGATTGGGCCAGGCTAGCCCCATCTCATCCCCATCTCATCAGATCTCGGAAGCTTAGCAGGGCCACCCTTAGTTATTATTTGTATGGGGGACCACCAAGGAAGTCTAGGGTCATGATGCAGAGGCAGGCAATGGCAAATCGTGTCTAAATGTCTCTTGCCTTGAAAACCCAGCCTATGGGGGTCACCATGACCATTTCCGCAATAGTGAAACCCCCCACACTGACATTTTTAAAACTGCACGTTCTGTGACATTTTCCACAGAAGATGTTTCCTCACCGGGGACAAACCCGAAGCATTCTCCTTCTTACCCCACATTTTCAGAACTCACCAAAACTGGGGATTTTGAAAATGCAGGATAACAAGGAGAAAACTCTGGGTTTGTGCCTGGTGAGGAAAGATCTACTGTGGAAAATGCCACATAACTTGCAGTTTTAAAAAAGTCAATGTGGGGAATTTCACTATTACGGAAATAAGTTCGCTGCCAGCTTGACAGTGCTTTCCACCACCACCATACTGTTATGTAGCAATATATGTACTACCAATAATTTTTAAAAAAAACATCAAAAAGCCCACCAGTGGTGTTGGTGGAAAATGGTGAGCCTAAGGTGGGGGAATGACATGAAGATATGGGCAGGAGGTGTGGAAATCTGCACCTTCCTATCCACACGTTCCTAACCCAGTTGGGATACAATCTTCCTGTGAAGATCATTCCCATGCAGGTTTGAGAATCCACACAGTGAAGCTACAGAAGATACATAAGGTGAGCAAAGTCCAAATTAAAACCGCTGCAATTTGCAGGGAGAACCATTGTCATTAATTCAATTAATGTTTACCTGTTTACCTGCTTTTGACTGGTATAGAAAATCAGTATTGTTCTTGTGCCTGCTGGCTGTTTCTTCCCACTTTCCCACTGGCTGCTCACTTCACACTGTCTGTCTGTGAATGCCATCTGCATACACAAAACATGTCCATACCAGAATCTTGCGTTACTGTAACAAACCACCCACTTTCTCTCCCCTTTATCCCATCTGGGCAAGAGCTACACTGTGGGTGCGTTCAGACGCGCCGTTTCAGCCGGCATAAACTGCTCCGGTTGGAACCGTTGCGGTTTATGCCGGCTGAAACGCGATCACACTTACCTCCTGTCTGTGGATCCCATCGCTGTATGCCCGTTCACATGCAGTGGGCGTCGGTGTGTTTTTTTTTAACTCAGTTTGAGCATGCGCATAGGCAGCCATCCACAGAATGGTGATCTTTGTGCATGCGCAAAAAAACCCGTCTTACATTTAAACTTTAAAGGTAAGGACTTACCTTTAAAGTTTAAAGACCAAACTGGCCTCCCTGAAGTCCCAGACACCTCCTAAACGTTAAACTAAGGACCTTTTCTTTTTTTCTTAAACAAACGCCAGGGCGAAGCTTCGCCCAAGCGCATATCACCAACCTTTAAAAAAAATGGTGGGCGAAAATTGGAAGCCTCAGGCTTCCAAACGGAAGTGGCTCTGCAACGGTGGAGAGCGATCAGACGGGGGTAAAGCGATTACAACTGTTGTACTCAGGATACCACCACTTGGGAACCTAGTGGCAGAATACAATGGTGTAAAGCTCTTTGCAACGGTTAGGGACGAAAGGCAGATGTTCTACATGTGAACGCTGGTAAGTACACCGATTCCAACCGGCACCTATTCCGTTGCAAATGCCCCGTCTGAACGCACCCATAGACAGTCAGTTACCGCTCTAACCATTTTCCCCTTCTTCCCCGATATTTCAGCGGGGAAGCAAATCTGTGTGGTAAATCACCATTTCTGGAAAGAAGGAGTGTACAGAACATCATGGCAGCTCATATGTGGTAAGGAACACACCCAGAGCCAGACTCTGCCACTGGTTTCCTGTACGATGTTTGCTAAGCTTTCTCCCAACAGAGCTCTTCCAGTGTTAGAAAGGATATACTTTCCCAACACACATTTGTCCCTGTTCATCGGAAAGAACCTAATTTCAGCCAGGACCTTATCTGGTTATCCAACAGCAGCAGAATTAGGGTGGTCAACCTCCAGGTGTCATCAAGAGATCTTCCTTGATTACAATTGATCTCCAGATGACTTAGATCAGTTCCCCTGGAGAAAATGGCTGCTTTGGAGGATAGATTCTATTACGGCGTTATACCCTGCTGAGGTCCCTCCCCTCCCCAAACTCTACCCTCTTCAGGCTCCACCCCAAAAATCTCCAGGTATTCCCAGCCGGCAGCTGGCGACTCTATTGCAGATGAATAATAAAAAGAAGATATGAGAGACCAGAAGGAAGATAGATCAGGGGCAGAGTGCTAGTAGAATACATGAAACTATTCCCCCATCGTTTAGTAGTTCTTGCTGGTGGTAGGGAATTGGTCCGAAATCTACAGATTGGCATACCAGATCTCTATACATATGATGGGTGTGCAAGATAGAGATGAGTTGCCTTTGATCCTTTTGACTGCAGCCAAGAGAGAATTTCTCCTGGGCTTGTACACTTTTGAGAGTGTTATCAAGCCTGAATTCCTGTTCAGATAATATAGTTTCATTGCCAAACATTGGGATGGATCCAACTGGGTTTTCTGCTGGTTAAAAAGAAAGGAGGGGTTCCTTTGACCACCAAAAAAAGCTATACTGGGGCTCATGGAACCTGCATGGACAAAGGGACATGTGAGAAGGGGTATGTAGTAAGGAGTAAGTATGTAGTATACCAGGAGCTGCGGTGGCTCAAGTGGTTAAGACGCTGAACTGCAGGCTGTGGAAGGTCAGTAGTTCAGCAGTTCGAGACCCGGGTGCCGCATGACGGAGTGAGCTCCCGTCTCTAGTTCCAGCTCCTGCCAACCTAGCAGTTTGAAAGCAAGAAGTTGCAAGTAGATAAATAGATACCACTTCGGTGGGAAGGTAACAGCGTTCCGTGCGCCTTGGGGTTTAGTCATGCCGGCCACATGACCACGGAAACGTCTTCAGACAGCGCTGGCTCTTCGGCTTTGAAACGGAGATGAGCACCGCAACCCTAGAGTCGGATTCGACTGGCTTTCGAGCAAGGGAACCTTTACCTTTACCTTATGTAGTATACTGAGGCTGACAATGAAGAAATTTAAATTGTAAAAGATTTTTATTTGTTGGCTCCATCATCAGCCCAAAGAGAGGAAGCAGCCAAGAAATCAGGAGGAGATTGAGACTGGGAAAGGCCAGCCGTGAAGGAGCCAGAAAAGATCCTTAAGTGATGACCAAGACCAAGATAATTTATCCCATAGTACTTTCCATTACTATGTATAGGTGTGAAAGGTAGACAATGGGGGAAAAACAGACAGGACGAAAGTTCTTTCATTTGAAATGTCCTGGAGGAGAGTTTTACAGATCCCATGGACTTCCAAAAAGACAAATAAGTGGGTTCTAGATCAAATAAAACCTGAACTCTCCCTAGAAGCTGAAATGACCAAACTGAGGCTATCATACTTTGGTCATGTTATGAGAAGACCAGAACCACTGGAAAACACAATAATCCCAGGGCAAGTTGGAAGGCAGTGGGAAAAGAGGAAGACCCAGCATGAAATGGATTGAGTCAATCAAGGAAGCCACAACCCTCAGTTTGCAAGACTTGAGCAAAGCTTAACTATAGGTTGTTTTGGAGGTGATTAGTTTATAGGGTCACCATAAATTGGAAGTGACTTGACGGCACTTATACACACAAACACAGAGCATATAACCAGCATTCTTGTCGTCCCCCCCCCAGTACGGTTCTATTCTAGATCACCAGCATTTCTCCTTGACTACCATCCCAAGTAGCCCTGTTCATGAACTACAGTGAATGCACCACATACACAAGTCTATGTACACTTGATTTTTCTTTATTACATGCATTGAGTAATTCTAATGTTATGTTCAGCACATGTACAGCTGAACATGTCATTTAAATAGAACATTTACCCAGGCACTGGTTCCTGATTGTAAAGCGAATGTGCATTGGCTCTTTCTTACAAACAGGTGTATACACATACATGCAAGTTGAACCTGCGTTCACTGTGATGTGTGCACAGGGCTGCTATCAGCCTGGTACAACATCTTGATATACAATGCCTATAGTATTATGAAGTGTGTTTGTCCCACTTGGAGGGGCGGTCATGTTAAGGAGTTGCAGCAAAAATAAACAAGACTCTTGTGCCACCTGAAAGAATAACAAGCTTTTCTTCCAGTATGATCTTTTGAGGTCTAGAGTCCACTTCATGTGGTTGGCCCTCACTAGCAAAACACATTTATTTTTTAAACCATTTATACCCTCCTCTTTCTCTGAAGACCTAAGTGCAAGCCCAGACTGTATTAGAACAATACAATAATACCACAAACATTTAATATAAGTTAAGACAAAATAGCACACCTCCCGCAACACTTCTCAGCCACTTTTTCAGCCAACTTCATCAGCCTCCCAGACAGTGTTCTCCCTAAGCCGAGTTAGTGAGAGCTAGCTCACAGTTTTTTAGCCTCCGACTCACACATTTTTGTTGTAGCTCTGGAAGGATGGCTCCAGGGCAAACTAATTTATGCAGTAGCCAAATCCCTCACTCAGAACATTAATGCCCGTAGAGCTCACAAAGTAGAATTTTTGTTCACAAGACTCCACAGCTTAGGGGGAGCATTGCAAAACCTCTCTGAATAAAATACTTGTACTAGCAGTTTGAAAAGCGGGGAATGAAGTCATTCTCTGTACTTTCTCAAGTAAACAGTTCCATAATATTGATCTAATTACTAGAAATGCTCTTTTCATGGGCTGAGGAGAAGCAGACTAATTTGTGCGATAGTACAGTAAGAAGTTAGCTGGAAGGTCATAATTGGCCCATGGGAATATAACAAGGTTATGAAGGAAAAAGGTGTAAACATTAGGGTCCAAAGTCAATGAAATGCAGGAAATATGAGATGGGAATGTTACATTATGTAACTATGGTTGCTGGTGTGTGTGTGTGTGTGTGTGTGTGTGTGTGTGTGAGAGAGAGAGAGAGAGAGAGAGAGAGAGAGAGAGAGAGAGAGAGAGACTACCTAGTGAGGACCCCCTACATTCCTCTGACCAATTGGACCAAGCGCATGAAAGCTTATGCTAGAACAGCGGTCCACAACATGAACACCCACCAAATGCTTTTAGAAAGTGGGTGGGACTTTTCCCAAGGGCTGACTGTCCATGGAAATTGGCTGTGCAGATTTTTTAAAAAATGTTGCTTTGACAGCAGCTGCCACCACAGTGCAAGGATCTTCACTGTGTGACTGAAGGTAAGCTGTGGCAGCGATTTTGTGGCCCTGATCACACGGGCCAGATAATCCACAGGGGAACGGAGGCTTTTAGCTGAGGAGAAAAAAGAAGCACGGTAGCGTGATCTCACGATCCCCCGCGGCTCCGTCCTCCGGCTGTCAGCAGCTGATCAGACCAGCGAGGCAACACAGCAGGAAAACAGTAGGACTGCGCAAGTTTGTGCGCATGTGCCCGGCGCGGACGGTTGCTGGATGCGACGGGCTACCAGCGCATCTCCGATCAGACACCCACCCGTGCTGCGCATTTACCAGAAGATAGTACACTGAAGCAGGTAGTTTTTAACTCCGGGTTTTCCCTGGGAAGCCATGGGTTGGCCACGGGTGCGCTCCACTTGCCAGATGTGGTGGTGTGATCGTGCCCAAATAATCCGCCCACCACCCGTGGCTCTCCCGCAGCTACTTCCCCATGTGAGCAGGGCCTGTGGCTGGCGCCACCTTCTGCAGCATCCGTTTTGTGGCTGTACCCACCATGCTGTGTCAGAAGTCCAATTCCAAATGTGCCTGCAGTCTAAAAACCCTCTGCATTAGAACACAAGTTTGTCACCCTTTCAGGCCTCCAAGGCTCCTGTTTATTTGTCCTCTCAGAGTTTCTCCAAACTGGTCATAGTTGTCAAAAACAATACGTTGTGGTTAAGGATAGCGACAGTTTCATTCCTGTAGGAATGTCTGCTGATTATTCATTTGCTGAGGAAAGTATCAGTTTTGTGTTTCAGCTTCTCTGCAGGAGTCGGCATGGTGGAGAGCTTAGAGTGTTGGACTAGGATCTGGGAGATCCAAGTTTGATTCCCCATTTTGCCATAGAAACTCTGGGGTTGACCTTGGGGCATTCATATCTCTCAGCCTAATCTGTTTCACAGGGTGGTCATGATGACAAAATGGAGGAAGGGAGAATGAAGTGGTAAGCTGCTTTAAGTCCCCGTTGGGGAGAAAAGTGGGGTATAAATGTCTAAATAATTATAACGACTGATCCTGTCTATTTAGAATGCTGTGCTTCCAGTCACACTTTTAATAGTTACCTCATGCTGTTGATGCTCTGCAAGTTTCTCTCTTCCATTAATATCTACTGCCAGTTCCAAGTTAAGAAATTCCTGGACATTTGGGGGTGGAACCTGGAGAGAGAGGGGTATGAGGAGGGGAGAGACCTCAGCAGGGTATAATGCCATCGAGCTCACGCTCTGAAGCTGCTGTTTTCTCCAGAGGAACTAATCTTTGGTGTCTGGAGAACAGTTGTAATTCTGAGAGACTGGCAGCTCTACAGATACGTCACAGACTCAACATTGCTTGGAGCACTAGTTGCTGGGAACTGTAGCAGGTTAGGAGAGGACTCAGGAAACAGAAAGGAAAGAGAATAGCTTGGGCCTAGCCTTAACTGAGAACAAGATGGGATTTGTCAATTCCTGGCATTTAAACAATTAAAAAAGCAATTAAAGTTAAAACCCATTTGTGACATGCAAAACCTCAGCAAAGGGCAGTTTCATGTGACACAGCTTGCACTTCTTGCGAACTTTTGATGCAGAGCAGAGGAAGCTGCCTTTGAGCTTCTTCATCATCTAATTTGATGCAACAAGCAGGAAGCCAGTGACTTGGCATTAGGGTTGCCAACCTCCAGGTGGGGCCTGGGGATCTCCCACTTTTACAACTGATCTCCAGCTGACAGAGATCAGCTTCCCTGGAGAAAATGGCTGTTTTGAAGGGTGGACTCTGTGGCCTTTTACCCTGCTGAGGCCCCTCCCCGCCCCAAACCCCACCCTCTCCTGGCTCCACCCCCAAAGTCTCCAGGTATTTCCCAACCCAGACCTGGCAACCCTACTTGGCATGGCTGGAATGAAGATATGGCCTTGAAGAATTCCGAGTTCCAGTGCTTTTTACTTATTGTGAATTTGGGGGAAGATGAGGAAGAATAGCAGCAATTTTTAGATTTCTGTGAATACCCAAAGTACTATTTAAATTCCCAGTTTTCAAGCATGACTTAGCACTTCCAAGTTTCACATGGGGGAACTGAAGCATGAGCTCCTCTCACTGAAGCTGGTGACATTAAAAATGCTTCACCCCCCCCCTCTTTTTTATTGGATAGCACTTCTCATTGTAAAGAAATTGGTTCCCCAGATTTCTTGTTCTGATTCAAAGTTTGGTTCAGGCATGAACTGGCGGCCTGCTTTTGGGTTAATAGAGTTCAGAAACAACATTGCTAAGCCAGAGCGAGCTGAGCTTGTGATTTCGATACTGATCTACTGCACTGATTAATTCACTTAAAGCTCACAGTTGTATGGCACAAGCTACCAATCGACAATAGAACACTTCCTAAGAGACAGAGCTTCCTTCTGAGTGGGGGCTGTTGCTGTTGTATTTTCAGGGGTGCTTTGAAAGCAATGAAAATCAGTGATTTCCTCTCGAGTATCATCTTGCCAGGTCCAAGTTCTAGGGTTGCCAGTCTCCAAGTGAGCCCTGGCTATTGGCCCTGGCTATTGGCCAGTTTGGTGTAGTGGTTAAGTGTGCGGACTCTCATCTGGGAGAACCGGGTTTGATTCCCCACTCCTCCACTTGCACCTGCTGATGTGACCTTGGGTCAGTCACAAGCTCTGGCACAGCTGTTCCTGAAAGAGCAGTTTGTGTCAGAGTTCTCTCAGCCCCACCCACCTCACAGGCAATGTTCCCTCTAAGCTGAGTTAATGTGAGCTAGCTCACAGTTTTTTGGCCTCTGGCTCACAGATTTTTGTCTCTGCTCAGGAAGGATGGCTCCAGAGCAAACTGATTTATGCAGTAGCCAAATCACTTGCTCACAACTTTAATGCCGGTAGCTCACAAAGTAGAACTTTTGCTCACAAGACTCCACAGCTTAGAGGGAACATTGCTCACAGGGTGTCTGTTGTGGGGAGGGGAAGGGAAAGGAGTTTGTAAACCGCTCTGAGACTCCAAGTGAAGGGCGGGGTATAAATCCAATCTATTCTCTTCTTCCTCTTCTTCCTGAAATTACGACTGATCTCCAGACTACAGAGATGAATTCCCTAGGTGAGAACGGCTGTTTTGGAGGATGAACTGTATGGCATACCCCACAGAGGTCCTTCCCCTCTCCATACTTTGACCTCCCCAAAAGAGGGAGAAACTGCCTGTCTGGCCACCCCAAGGTGGTACTGGGAGTGCCAACTGATGACCCAGAGATCTGACTTGTACTTTCAGTACTTTCAGTAGAAGATGAGACAACTGAAGCTTCTTCTTGTCCCCCATACTTTGGTCTGTCCTTTCCCCCACCTGGTGTAATGCCTAGGGATCCAGGTTTTCACATGGTAATTGAAGGAATGGGTGGCCACAAAATCCAGAAACAAGTTAGGGTTGCCAATCTCCAGGTGGTGGCTGGGGATCTCCTGCTATTACAACTGATCTCCAGGCAACAGAGATAAGTTAACCTGGAGGAAATGCTCTTTTTAGGAAGCGGACTCAATGGCATTATATAGCTTTGAAGTCCCTCCCCTCCCTAAACCCCACCTTCCTCAGGCTACACCCCCCAAATCCCCAGTTATTTCCCAATGGAAACCAGCAATCCTAGAACAAGTGGTAGACACAGCAGCTGCTTCATCTCCTGCTGTGTCAAGGATTTAAAAGTACAACGCAGGGTTTCTCAATGACATCTGGATTTGTGCAAGAGAGCACCTCGCTAGGTTGGAAGAAGCATTTTATTGTTGAACCACTAGGACCGTTCTTAACTGAGTACAGGCAATCGTAGAAGACTCGGGGCCTGACTGCATGATATACGCTTCCTGGGTCTGTCCCCTGGAAGTTCCAAGCTCAGGCCAGTGACAGTGGCACATGGGAAAGAGGATCCTTCAGCATCCCCCCTCCCGCTGTTTTCCTACCCTGACATGGCCTCAGAGAACTGCTTTTTGCCTAGGGTTGCCAGGTCTGGCTGGAAAATACCTGGAGACTTTAGGGGTGGATCCAGGAGAGGGCGGGGCTTGGGGAGGGGCCTCAGCAGGGTACAGTGCCACAGAGTCCACCCTTCAAAGCAGCCATTTTCTCCAGGGGAGCTGATCTCTGTCAGCTGGAGATCAGTGGTAAAAGCGGGAGATCTCCAGGCCCCGCCTGGAGGATGGCGAACCTAGTATTGCCCCTTGTGAAAATGTAACGTGTGATGATAGGATTACATGTTTAGTCAAGGGTCGTTCCGTAGAAAAAGAGCTAGGGGAACTCATTAGCATAACTCATTAGCATATGCCACACCCCCTGACATCACCGGAAGTGTGTCATAAGGCCACACCCCCTGACATCACCAGAAGTGTGTCATAAGGCCACACACCCCGCCCCCAACGGTCCCGGCCACCGCCCATGAGGGGCCCGGCGGTGGACCTGCAAGGCCGGCAGGAGTGCAAGGAAGCCCCGCGAAGGCCCTCCCTGGCCCCAGGCAGGCAGGGGTGGGGAGAGGCAGGGAGGAAGCAACTTACCCTCCCTCTTCTCCTGCCTCCTCCTGGCTGAATGAGGGCCGGAAGCGGGGCGGCCGGAAGCCGGGGGCGGGGCTTCGTCATGTGCCCTGCCCCCCATACCTCACCCGGGGGAACTGCGATCCCCTGCGATCCCCCCCGAAATGACCTCTGTGTTTAGTGTTCCCAGGAATTGTGCAGTCAGGCTCTTCCAGACTTGTGGGCCCGAAGACTCTGCCCTTGTTGCCTAGATACTAGACTTGGCCATTCATAACTGAGTAAGCCCCCAGTTCCTAAAAATATAGCCACCATTGAGTAAGTTTATCATGTGGCACCCAAGCGAGGCTCTAACCCCAGTATCTATATCATTTAACAAATCAGGCAGCTCACATTTCTTGACCTTAGAAGACCTTTTCCACTGTGGCCCTTTTGTGTTGATTGAACACATGGGATCATCAGCAGTGTTCCCTCTAAGCTGAGTTATAGTGAGCTAGCTCACAGTTTTGTAGCCTCCGGCTCACACATTTTTGCCTTAGCTCAGGAAGGATGGCTCCGGAGCAAACGAATTTATACAGCAGCCAAATTGCTCGCTCACAACTTTAATGCCAGGAGCTCACAGAGTAGAATTTTTGCTCACGAGACTCCACAGCTTAGAGGGAACATTGATCATCAGCACTGGAAGTACAAGGTCTGGCTCATGATGACTGTGGGGGAAGGGATGAGACTACAGAGGGGGACAGAGCGGCTGGCAAAATGCTGAGTCTGGCACAAACTGCCTTCAGACAGAAGCCCTTGCCTGCGTGTGCATGGCTGGGTAGGTGGGTGGCTGATGTGTCATCCTCCATGCTTTCTCCAGACATTCCTGTGGCACCGCTACAGATGGCAGAAATGATGAAGGATGGACAATTATGACTTTTCCCACCATGGGTGTTTCTGGTAATGATCCACCTGTTGGGAAAGGGAGGGGTCGGCATGCCAGTGCTTACCTATGACACGAATGAAACACAGCTTGCATCTGCTCTTCTGATAGTGGAAGGGAAGGGGCTGTAAGGAAAGGTTTCAGAGCCTACAGCTAGCCACAGAAGGGCACCATGGGGCAAAGTCAGGGCTGGCTTTAATAGCGGTAGCACATTAGCCAAATTAAAACAGCATGCTTTTCGGTTCTCCAAAAGGGATTCTTTCTTGGTCCTCCTATGCACATATGTGCTCATGTGCACGCACACAGGTATGCAGGAAACCACACGAGGCCACGTAGGTTGCGTCTATGCAATGTAGCTAAGCACTGGTGATGGGGCTTGGCAGAAGCTCCATGTTTCAGTGCCTTGGGCAACCGTTGCCTTTATGAGCGCCGCACCTCTCAGGATGTGATGTTAGAAGACTGATTGTTATACACACCCCTGGGGAAGAACAACGGGCTTCTACAGGGAGTAGATGGGAATGTGCAATTAAATGCAAATTCCATACCCTGCTGTGACTGGTATCATTTGATCCATGTTTACCCCCACCCCTTCCCCTGAATGGTAGGCCATCGTTCCATCATCTCTGTCATTTGGAGATCCACTGTAATTCCTGGAAAACTTCAGCCGGCCTGGAGGTTGGCAACCAAACAAGTGGGTGTATTTAGTCCAGCATCCTATCTCCAGGGGTCATTTCCTGCAGGAGCGCACAGGAGTGGACCTCTGGCAGTAAAGAGCCCAGGGAGTGGGCACATGCAACAAGCCCCACCCCCTGCTCCCAGCAGCCCTCAGCCAGAGCAAGAAGCAGCCAGGTAAGTTGCAGAGCCCCCCCCCCCCCCGGTCCAAAACAGTCCAGTGGCACCTTTAAGACTAAGTTTTATTCAGGTACAAGCTCTCTCTCCTCTGCGAGGACAGATCTGCACGTCCCCCCCCCCAATAGCTAGCAATCCAAAACAGTCCAGTGGAGCCTGAGTGGTGGGTTTTGCCTTCTGACACACTTCCGGTGATGTCAGGGGGTGTGGCATATGCAAATAAGTTATGCTAATGAGTTATGCTAATGAGCTCCTGCACCTCTTTTTCTACAAAATGACCCCTGCCTATCTCACACAGTAGCTGAGCAGTTGCTCTGGAGTGGTAGAGGCCAAAGCTTTCTCTGATGTTGTCCTCTAACCCTGGTTTTCAGAGACTCTGAATGTGGAGATTCAAATGCCCCTCCTTCTGTCGTGTCAATACAAATTAGTAGTAAGGTAAAGATAAAGGTTCCCTTGCTCGAAAGCCAGTCGAGTCCGACTCTAGGGTTGCGGTGCTCATCTCCGTTTCAAAGCCGAAGAGCCAGCGCTATCCGAAGACGTTTCCGTGGTCATGTGGCCGGCATGACTAAACACCAAGCTGCACGGAACGCTGTTACCTTCCCACCAAAGTGGTACCTATTTATCTACTTGCAATTTCTTGCTTTCGAACTGCTAGGTTGGCAGGAGCTGGAACTAGAGACGGGAGCTCACTCCGTCATGCGGCACCCGGGTCTTGAACTGCTGAACTACTGACCTTCCACAGCTTCAGTTCAGCGTCTTAACCACTTGAGCCACCGCAGCTCAAATGAGTAGTATGCCTTTGCAGAATAAGATTTGAGGAAGATGCTGAAGGCAATTCTGTAGCAACTATTTGGGGGTCAAGGACAGCTCACCATACAGTTTCGGATGAATCCTAGAGTGTCGCCTTGATGCATTGCCATCAGTTCCAGTTTGGCACTGGAAGTGATGTCACACATTAGTGTGATGCCATTATTATTTAGGAACTTTTTTCAGTCTGCTTTGTCCACTTCACAGCTTTTTTGGGATGCCTTAAAGAGTAAACATTCCAGGAGCATAGCCCAAACAATGTCAAGAATATTTGCATCAAGATTTTGTACTGTATTCATACCATTATCTACTGGCTTTGCCATTATTTATAAAATAAACTTCATACAAAAATGAATGTCTAATATAGGAAATTTGCATTATAAACATTAAAAAAGCATAACTAAGTGTGTTCAAGTTATAGAAGAGTGGTTTTCTTTGGTGAGCTCATTTTTTTCTATTGTATTCCTACCAAAGCCTGTCTTGTTTTTGAGCCTCCATGTGGTTGCTGGAGATTTCCTGGGATTGCAGCTGGTCTCCGGGTGACAGAGATCAGTTCACCTGGAGTAAATGACCACTTTGGAAGGTGGATTCATGGCATCATAACCCAATTGAAGTCTCTCCCCTCCCCAAACCCCACCCCCCTGAGGCTCCATCCCCAAAACCTCCAGGTATTTTCCAACTCTGAGCTGGCAGCCCTATCATTCCCCAACATCATTGTTTTAGATTGCATATGACTTTTTTCTCCTCAGAAGCATCTGTAGTTTGGGTCAATGTGGTAGTTCTATACTGTGACAGATGTAACAACAAACCCTGGTTTGTCATTAGAAGGGTGAGTTATGAAGAATGAGCTTTAAAAGCCCTCAAGTTTCTGCATCCTGCATCTACCGGATACCAAAGACTTCCTCGTCCACAACAAACCAGTTTACTGCTGCTCTTGAAGTGCAAACTACAGTTTGTTTCTTATCTGTAAACCAGATTCCAAAACATGATTTAAGCCTGGCTTGGAAGCCCAATATGTAGGTAAGAAATAAGTTGTTTGTAATTTTGCCTGATTCAGGTGCCTTTGACACAATGAAAGTGCACAAGAGAACCACAGCAACCGAGAAAACATTGAAAAAGATGGAAAAAGAGACTGAGAGTGTTAATAAAAGAGTGGATGAAGCAGAGAAGGGGAGATCCTCGGATAAAACCCAACTAATACAGCTCCAGCTGGAAAGATCCATGTATGTTCTACGTTTCCATGGAATACCTGAGGATAAGAATGAGGACTTAAAGGAACTCTTGGCGGTTGCCTTGGCCCCACTAAACTCCCAGGGGAAACTTACTTAAAATTCACGAAACAATCAACCAGAGAACTGGTGCTAAAGTCAACAATGGGGAAATCCTTAAAAATCAAGACTGAAAAGATAAAAATTTTGAAAGACATCCCATTTGAAGTAAGAAAATGGAAAAAACTATACAGGATGCTTACTCTCTCCCTGCAAAAAAAGGGAACACCGTATAGATGGCTATTCCCGGAAGGGCTGAGTTTTAATTACCAGGATAAAAAATATAAAATTGACTCTGTTCCCAAAAGCGGAAAGATTTATGGATCAAATGTTTAATGTAAAAAAGAAGCAGAAGGAAAAGAATTTAAAACCGGATGTGGAGGAGGAAGAAGAGGAGGAGTCCTACTCACAGGACTCAACAAGCCAAACTTCCTCGTCATCAGAATCATCTGAATCGGAGAAAGGAGAGGCCGCTCCCAAATTGCAGAAAACGAAGAAATCTAAGAAGAAAAGACTCTAAAACTAAAGCATAAGTGCTAAGGGCAGTAATTGTGCCAAGCTAATAACTTTATATTTTTATAATCGAACTAATATCTGTATAACCTGTACTAATAGGTTAAAAAGATCTATTATTTTACCTTTTCAGATCGTGATTTGTATTAGTCTTTACCCTATCCCCATATCCAGTAGGAGATTTAGAATAGAAGGGTAGTTTTCCTTCCCCTATCCAGTAGACTATATGTATCTAGATCTCCCTGACCCATTTCCCATAGTAATAGTGATAGGGCATTAGTATTCCTTTCCCCATTCCATATATGTAGTGTGTAGTGTGTAGAAAATGCAAAAATAAAAAAAATCCCCTTCGGGGGGTAAAAAAATAACAAAATAAAGTGCACTTTAGCTTTAAGCTTTAAGTTATTACTAGTTTCTACCCCAAATATCTCCAGGTATTTCCCAACCCATAGCTGGCAACCCTAGAAACAACTAAATAAACAATCAAATGGGCCTATTTACTTGGTATGTAAACCAAAGGGGTGTGTGTGTGTGACTGACTTGTGCTTTTGACATTTGACTGACTTGTGTGTGACTGACTTGTGCTTTTGACATTGCCATAGTTCCTATGAGATATAAAAAAGTAACTACAACAACCAATACCAGGGGTCATTTAGTAGAAAAAGAGGTGCAGGAGCTTATTAGCATAACTCATTAGCATAACTTATTTGCATATGCCGCACACCCTGACATCACCAGAAGTGTGTCAGAAGGCAACACCCACCACTGAGGCTCCACTAGACTGTTTTGGATTGCTAGCTATTGGGGGGGGGGGAACGTGCAGATCTGTCCTCACAAAGGAGGGAGAGCTTGTACCTGAATAAAACTTGGTCTTAAAGGTGCCACTGGACTGTTTTGGACTGGGGGGCCAGGGGGAGCTCTGCAACTTACCTGGCTGCTTCTTGCTCTGACTGAGGGCTGCTAGGAGCAGGGGGTGGGGCTTGTTGCATGTGCCCACCCCCTGGGCTCTTTACTGCCAGAGCTCCGCTCCTGTGCGCTCCTGCAGGAAATGACCCTTGACCAATACTGATTTTAGAGGTGTTTTCCTCTGCAGTTTAAGCTTGGATATATCCAAGAGCGGGTCTTCAGACCTGTAACTCACCACAACTGTTTGTGACTCACTGAAGTCTCTTGCTCTCCCCTGACTTGAAATCTGAAATGAAACCACTGATGTTGTTGCTTTTCATGCTTCCTGCACATTTTTTTTACAAAAAGATGGCCATAATATTACAGACAAATGGCTGTTTTAACTTTGCATATGTTTTAAATGAATTAAGTGAGTGCAAAAGACTTCAGATGAGGCTTTGCCTCTTCTTCATAAGAAAGAGTCTCCTATCTCTTGATTCTTGTGCAATGGCATATTTAAGCCCTACTAAGTTCACTTGAGCTTACTCCCAAGTAAACATGAGTAGGACTGCTGCACCCTTAGTTGCCATTTTCTGATCCCTTTTTAGCTCAGCAATCTTTATAAAAAATCTTTTATCAGCTCCTTATCATGGACCAACTCCCTGGCTCTTTGAAGAGATTTCCATATATGGTCCAAAGTTGGATTTAACCTAGGAGAGGATGCTACAATAAGACAATAAATCTCCTGTGAGATTTCTCCCCCCACCCAGCTCCACACCCTGCTTGCAATGACACATGCTGTCTCTTGCTGTTGCTGACACAGCACAGATCAGGCAAATGCAACACCTGGGGTACCCAAGAGGTAAAGGGAAGGCCACCGCAAGGGAACCTGCAGGTGGATGATGGATGGTTACTGTGCCTGAGGGTCTGATGCCAGGATCTCATGCTCAGCAATAACAAGGGTAAAGAGGGGGTGGAAGATAGTAAAGGGGAATAAAAGAAGGGAGCAGTAGAAATTTTGGCTCCTTGTCCACAAACTGTGTTGAAAGTAAACCAGGAAATGTAGGCCCACTACTCTAATATTTACATCCATTCAAATCATGCCTCAAAGGTTGAGTCAGCCCTCTTGGGGTAAATGAAGAGGAGGATGCCGAGGAAGACGCCTGTGGAGATGATTTTGGCTTACCAAACTAGCCTTTAAGTTTACATATCAAAGAGCAGATCAACTTAGTGTGCCTGCAATATTTTGAGATTGTTTATTTAGACTTGATACTTGTAACAGGGTAATCCCCTGCTTTGGATATTTGTCTACCATAGAGTCTTGACTGAGGAAAAGTCCCATGACTTGAAACAAGCAACATTCAAATCTGGATATCTCATCCTCTTTGGACTCCTTGGATAGAAATCTCTTTGGATTCGACACAGAAATTTGTACTGAACTTATATGGTTTTCCATTTGGACTGAATGTATATGGTTTTCCATTTGGACTGGACGTATATGTTTTTTCCATTTAGTAACTAAAACCTATAATTTTGATATAATAAGTGAATGTGTTAAAAAGAATATTATATGGAAAATAAGGAAACATAACTTGTTTGATAACTTCTTTTGTGCACCATATCACGGTTTCTTCTTCTCAGTGGGCTGTATTTCACGGGCTGTGATTCCTCTGTCTTGGCTGAAGAAATTAGCAACTGGTGCTTTTGATAGGGTTGCCAACTCTGGATTGGGACATTCCTGGAGATTTGGGGGTGGAGCCTGTAGAGGGTGGGGTTTGGGGAGGAATGAGGAGAGGCCTCTGGGGTATAATGCCATAGAGTCCACCCTCCAAAGCTGCCGCTTTCTCCAGGTAGATTTGAGTCCAGTAGCGGCAGCACCTTAGCTAGACCAACAAGATTTTGGGAGCATAAGCTTTTGAGAGTCAAAACCCTCTTTGTCAGATACCATCAGAAATGTATCTGAGGAAGGGAGCTTAGACTCTTGAAAGCTTATATCCCCCAAAATCTTGTTGGTTTCTAAGGTGCTTTTTGGACTCGAATCCAGGTCTTCTGCTACGGACCAACCCTCTGGAACTATTTTCTCCAAGGGGACTGATCTCCGTAGTCTGGAGATCAGATCTAATTGTGGGGGATCTCCAGGCCCCACCAGGAGTTTGGCAACCCTGTTTTGAGAGCAGGGAGATGAGCATGATCACGCATTGGTATCTGCTGACCAAGTAGCTCATTCGATGTGCATAAAGATAATGGGACTCATATTTACACGCTACTTTCCGTCTTTCAAAAACGATCCCCCTAGTCCAAGCTGACAATGCAGACCTAAACAGAGCAGCACCCTTCTAAGTCCACTGAAATCAGCGGGCTATAATGGTATCTGTCTGCTTAGGATTGCACTGTGAATCGGAGTATAGTGAGCTGTTATCTTGCACATCTGTTTAAATATAGGCCCTTCAGCTGGAGTTTTGCAAGTGTGGGATCCAGCCATGCAATCTGCCCCAGCAACAGACAGAAAATACACACATCACGTTGTGGTGTGGAAGCAATCAGAGCGGCGGCATTTGTGCAGCTTCTTTTAGCCTGGAAGATGGCCTCCTACCTGGACTTGGGTGATCTGGCCATGTGCATCCATGCAACTGTTATTTCGAGGCTAGACTATTGTATCGCACTCTGTACAGGTCCGCCTTTAAAGTCATCTCAGAAACTCCAGTTGGTGTGTGTGTGTGTGTGTGTGTGTGTGTGTGTGTGTGTGTGTGTGTGTGTGTAAAGCGCTGTCAAGTCGCAGCTGACTTATGGTGACCCCAGAGGGTTTTAAAGGCAAGAGAGTAACAAGAGGTAGTTCATTATTGCACTCCTCTGTGTAACAACTTTGGACACCCTTGGTGGTCTCCCATCCAAGTATTAGCCAGGGCCAACCTTGCTTAGGTTCCAAGATCTGACAAGATTGGCCTAGCCTGGCCCATGCAGGTCACGGACGGTTATCACCTCAAAGAGGCATGTGAGGGATACAATCCTGAAAGCAGTATCTGGAGCACCCCTGAAAATGGGGGAGAATACCATCAGAACATTGAAAGACATTCCATTTGAAATAAGACAAAGGAGAAAGAAATATAAAGAATTCTTTTTCTACAGACAAATGCAATTGGATATAAATAGTTAACTCCAGAAGACGTAACCTTCAAAATTAAGGATAAAAAAGAAAAGATTGACTCTGTCTAGAAAGCACGGGAATTTTTAAGAGTCCAGATGGGAGGGCCAGGGAAGGAAGGAGAAAAAGGGGAGGACAGCAAGTCCAATGGCGAGCTGGACTCGGACTCCTCTGGGGAGGACTCTCTTTCAGAGAAAGGGGCGGCGGCCCCTAAAAGTCCTTATAAGCTTCGGAAGAGACTAGGCAAGGAGAAGTAAAGGCTGAAGGACTCTGAATTGTGCCTTTAAAAAAGGTTGCAGTGAGATGCTTTGGGGTGTTTCTGTATAACAGTTGAATCTAAGATTTGAAAAAGATAATGTTAAACTTGACTCAGTTGATAGCAAGACTAACGGGATAAAGATTAAACATATGGTTAAGCTGGTGGGATGATCTCCTCTCTTGGGTTTTTTGTTAGTAGTGGGTATCTTTCTTTATCCTATAAACGTAGTTCCCCCTCCCCTTTTTCTGTTGTAGTTTTGTAGTGTTATAAAATAATGCAATAAAAAATCCCCTCTGGGGGCTTAAAAAAAAAAAAGGATGGTTATCAGGGTTGCTGCGCTGAGGCAGACAATGGCAAACCACCTCTGAACGTCTCTTAAAGCCATATTGTTGGAAACAATGTGATCAAAGGGGCTCATATATTCACTCTTGGTGGGAATGTCCCCTTATTCAAGATTACTGGCATAAAATTGTCCATCAAATCAAACATATCACTACTTATGAAGTGTCGATGCTTCCTGAAACCATCCTTCTTAACCTTTGGCATGATCGTGTTATTCCTAAATATCGTAGGGATCTAATTTCTATTCTTTTGACAGCAGCAAAATTAGTGTTAGTGTCAAAATGGAAGGATAAGCAAGTTCCTACAGTTTCTCAATGGATCAGGAAATTATGGGACTTTTTTATAATGGCCAAAATTTCAGATCAAATTCTTCTTTTGGAATCGTCGACTTAAGGTTTAACTCAAGGTTTGCAGAGCAGTGGTTTCCTGTTCTGTCTTACCTTAACACAAACAAAAGCCTAAATTTGAAAGACCCCAAAATTAAATATTACACCTTGTTCGCTTATTTTTAAATTTTTATTTATTTATTTATTTATTTATTTACTTTTGGCCAACTCGCTTTGCCTGTAAATCTCTTTTACATTATTGTTGTTTAATGTACACCTTCTTGGATACTGTACTGTATTTGTTTCTATTACACACTGCTTCTCTTATATTGTGCTCTTTGTATAATCTCAATAACGGTTTATGTTATTGTTATGTAATGGTTGTTTTTCCTGTTCACATTTGAAAATTTCAATAACATGTTATTATTTTTTTTAAAGGATGGTTATCACCAACATAGCCCTTCATGGCCATGATCCCATGTACCTGTGGAACCACCTGCCCTGCTAGGTTCCACTGCGACATCTTAGCTTAGCTGAGCAAAGCCTTCTGACGGTGCCACTTGGCAAACAGGTAAGATTGGCAAAGGCCTGCCTCTGCACTTTCGCAGTGGTGGCTCCCACCTTGTGGAATGGTCTGCCTGAGGAGATCAGCAAATGCCAGCAGAATTCTTTCATTTTGCAAGACGAAAATGCTTAGGAGAGCGTTGTTATAAAGGGAACTGGATTGTATTGTAATGTTTATTTTCTATATCACCTTCTTTTACTGTACTTTCTGCTTCCGTAATCCACTTTCTGCACTGTGGTATGTCATGCTTTAGATGGTTTTCTCTTTGCATTTTCAGTTCTGTAATCCTAGTCCTATTGTTGTGTTTACTGGATTACATTACATTACATTACACTTTCAGTTTATATACCGCTCCTTCCCAAGGGCTCGGAGCGGTTTACAGAGAACATTTAAACCATCCTTACTAGGGCCACAGTGCAAGGGGAGGGATGAGTGCCTACCAGGCACCCGCAGCAGGGTTTTTCTTTGTTGGTCTTTCGGCAATTTTTATTCCGTGGTGGGTTCTTTCCGTTTCAAGGAGACGGTGTCTCGGCAGAGGTCTTTTTTCCCCATAGTGACTCCTTCTGGAGTAGTTCTCACAGCACGCGACTATGCGACGACTGTAGCAACTGGCCTCCGTCCCATTGGCTCCGATCGCGCCACGTCGTCATGTCGCCGCGTCTCCTGGACCAATCTCCACCTGGGTCGCTCGTTGCTTGACGCCGGATTACCGCCATGTTCGCCGGATCGCCACCCGTTGCCTGTCGCCACCGTTCAGCTGCCGCCACTGCTGCACACCAATCCATTGGAAGGAGGGTGCCCCCCCGCTCCTAGGAGCAGGTACCCATTTATCTACTTGCCTAGGGCTTTCGAACCGCTGGGTGGGCGGGAGCTGGGACAAGGACCAGGAGCTCACCCCAGCCGCGGTGGGACTTGAACAGCCTTGTGGCTGTTTGATGTTAGATTATTGCAGGCTTTTACAGCCCGTGCCACCGCTCCCCTTGTGGTGTTTGACAGTACAGTTTTCTGTATTTTGTAATGCACTTGGAGTCTCAGAGAGAAAGGTGGACTCTAAATGAAGTGAAATAAAATAAAATAAACCGTATTTCAACGTACCCTGCCTTTCTCCCCAATGGGGATCCAAAGTGGCTTACACCATTCTCCTCTTCTCCAATTTATCCCCACAACAACCCTACAAGGTAGGATAAGCTGAGCGTGCGTGATCCCAGTCCAATTCTCTAACCACTACACCCTGTAGTAAACAAATTGAGCTTAAGACAGCAGAGAAGATTGTCTTTAGAAACTTGTGGTGGTGGTGGCGGCGGCGGCAGGTGGCAGTGTTTAGGGTTGCCAACATCCAGGTGGGGCCTGAAGATCTCTCAGAATTACTGATCTCCAGACTACAGAGATCAATTCTCCTAGAGAATATGGCTGCTTTGGAAGCTGAACTCTATGACATTATATACTGCTGAGGTCCCTCATCTCTCCAAACCCTTCACCCCTGGCACCACCCCAAAATCTCCAGGATTTTCCCCAGTGCAGAGTTGGCACGCCTATCACGGGTGGTGGTGAGTGCTCAGGCAGAATGAGGACTGTGTTGCTACTGGTGTGTCCCGATTTTCTTCTGTAGTAATATCTGATAGGGCTGCAGAGGAGGGAAAAGCTTCTGAGCTGAAATTTTCTTGCCCATACTACAACTCAAGCGACTTCTCAGCGCATCTGGTCACCCGGCCAAGTAATCTGCCCATTCAGAAAAGGACATGGACTTTACTCACAAGGAATGCTGAGCCAAGGTGAAGGTGGCATTTTAAGCATATCTCCAGGGGGGAAGGTAGAGATGATCCCTCCAGACCTCCACACATGGCTGGCCTCAGCATCGCAGAGGCCCTTGCCGTGCCTGGCCCTTACTCCTGTCTAGAGTCCAGAGTCCCAGACAATTGACGTCAGCTAGTCAGCGATTGTTGTCTTGTCTGCTCTCTGCCCCTCCGCAACATAAGTCCACAAGCCGTAGTACGGTATTAACAGGCTCAGTAGGGCAGCTGGGGGAACACCAGTGGGCATCGCGTAGACAAGCTTGGCTGGTCAAGCGTCATCATGACTGGGTTGCCAAAAAGGACCAATGATAGGCCATTTCTTAAGAAAGAACAGAAGAAGGATCTATTGCTCAGGGGTGAAGTAGATGTTTTGTGTGCAGGAGGTCACAAGTTCAGTCCTTGCCATCTCCAGTTCTAGGATCTCAGGTGCCCTGGAGAATTCAGGAATACAGGAAGCTGCCTTATACTGAACCAGATCATTTGTCCATATTGTTTTTTCTAACAGGCAGTAGCTCTCTAGGATCTCAGATAGAGGCATTTCATGTCACCTACTACCGGATCCTTTTTTAACTGGAGATTGAACCTGGGATCTTTTGCATGCCAAGCAGATGCTCTGCCACTGAGCCATGGCCCCTCCTTTTGACTGCTGGTCAAGGTAGACAGTCTAGATGGGCTGACTGGTGAGAAGAGTGAAATGGTTAAAATGAGCTGAAAGCAGGCTGTAAGTTAGTGAACAATGGCTGAATTATGGCCTGTCTGAAAAGAGAGAGCATAGTTACAAAAGCCAGAGATAAGAAAAGGAGGAGGGGGGAGTGAACAAGCGAAATGGCCTTGGTTAACTAAAGCACTAATAAGCACACATGTGTAATTAACTCATTAATATTATCTAAGACACCTTGAATAGTTAAACAGGCAATTATAATGAATATGCGATCCATGACGAGGGAGGGGGGCATGTTAATGAGTTTGTATGAAGTAGACCAGGGGTGTCAAACATGTGGCCCGGGGGCCAGATCAGGCCCCCGGAGTGCTTGGCCCACAGTGGAACTGGCTGTCTTCTGCTGCTTCTTCCAGTTCTGCTGCTGCTGTGGCATCGTAGGTTTGCAGCTTACAGATACACACCTGAACAGCATACTCAAGATTGTAACAGCACAGACATTTTGATGCAATAATTCAGAGCAGGAGGTGTCAGTTATCAGACACTGTTAAATAAAATATTGCAAGAGTGCTAATGTTTTAAGCATGTTTTTATTTTAAGTTTTTTAAAAAAACCCTTTGCGTTTGTGTCCTTTATTAAGTTTATATCTCCGCTACCTGGCATTACATTTTATGACACACATGGCCCGGCCCAACAAGGTCTCATTTATGCCAGATCCGGCCCTCATAACAAATGAGACTGACACCCCTGAAGTAGATGGTCGTGGAGCCTGTGAACCCTAAGTACTTTAGCCAATGAGGAAAGCAACTTGCAGCCGGGGTAAGGAATAAAATTAGACTGTGTGAAATGCTTTACAAGTTTGTCTTATACTCCCTTGGTTGCAACGAAGTAAAATAAAGGATACTCCAGACTGACTGCCTTTTTGATTTGTCTTTCCCAGAAGGGAGAGCCTTTTGATCTTTCTTCCCGAAGGGGCCAGGAGGGAGGCTTTTCATTTCCCACGCTGGGTATAAAGAAGATTATTAAACACTCTGTCTGTGAGCACCTTGAACGGAATGAGTTAATTGGTAGTAGCCAGCATGGGTTTATCAAGAATAAGTCATGCCAGACCAACCTTATCTCCTTTTTTCTTGAAGATAAGCTGGTTAAGTGTGGGCTGGATGATGCAACCGTTGGATGGATTCACGGTTGGTTGAAAAATTGTACCCAACGAGTGCTCGTAAATGGCTCTGCGTCTACATGGAGGGAAGTCTTGAGTGGAGTACCGCAGGGCTCGGTCCTAGGCCCGGTGTTGTTCAATCTTTTTATAAATGACCTGGAGGAAGACATAGAGGGGATGCTTATCAAATCTGCAGATGACACGAAGCTAGGTGGAACTGCTAATCCTGAAGAAGACAGTCAAGATTCAAAATGATCTAGATAGGCTGGAACAGTGGGCTGAGACAAAAAAAAATGAATTTCAATAGAGATAAGTGCAAAGTTCTATATTTGGGAACTGAAAAGTACTCGGAACGAAGAGTGATTTCAGCAAGAGTACTTTATTTAGTGAAGAACAAGACGAAGAAACCTGGCACGCAGGCCGGTATATATGCGCAGAACCCACCACCTAAAACACACCCCCTAGTGACCCTATAGGTTATATACAGTAGCCGGGAGTCTCATAGGCTCCCGGCTGTGGACCTGGCCCTGTGATTGGTGCGGCCTAGGATCCACAGGTCTATTG
This sequence comes from Gekko japonicus, assembly GCF_001447785.1. Lineage (NCBI taxonomy): Eukaryota > Metazoa > Chordata > Lepidosauria > Squamata > Gekkonidae > Gekko > Gekko japonicus. Next base: position 127,561 of record NW_015173137.1, read on the forward strand.
TTCTTGCCGGACGAAGCTTTGGGGTTAGCGCTTTGCCGCGGGGCTCAAACGGCCGCGCACATGGTAATGGCGGCAGTACATTACACCCCTCCCCCCATGGTCCCAACTACCCACACACAAAGTCCTGGAGGTA
>NW_015173137.1:128524-129107 GCF_001447785.1 Gekko japonicus
TCCCGCCAGGCCGTCCTGTCTTCCGCCGTCCTCTGAAGTTGGCTCAATTTCATGTTCGTTGCATCGATGACACTGTCTAACCATCTCATCCTTTGCCGTCCCCGTCTTCTTTGACCTTCAATCTTTCCCAGCATCACGGTCTTCTCCAGGGAGTGCTCCCTTCTCATTTGTTGGCCAACGTATTTGAGCTTCAGTTTCATTATCTGGCCTTCCAGGGAACAGTCAGGGTTGATTTCTTTTAGGATTGACTGATTTGATCTTCTTGCAGTCCAAGGGACTGTCAAGAGTCTTCTCCAGCACCATAGTTCAAAAGAATCTATTCCTCGGCGCTCGGCCTTCCTTATAGTCCAACTCTCGCAGCCATACATGACTACTGGGAATACCATTGCTTTGACCATGCGGACTTTTGTTGGCAGGGTGATGTCTCTACTTTTTATCATGCTGTTGAGGTTCGCCATCGCTTTCCTCCCAAGGAGCAGGTGTCTTTTAATTTCATGGCTGCTGTCACAGTCTGCGGTGATCTGGGATCCCAGGAACGTGAAGTCTGTCACTACTTCCACGACTTCCCCTTCTATTTGCCAAG
>NW_015173137.1:129184-135533 GCF_001447785.1 Gekko japonicus
GCAAGAGGCTCTTTAGGTCCTCTTCCCTTTCTGCCATCAGAGTGGCATCGTCTGCATATCTGAGGTTATTGATCTTTCCCCCAGCAATCTTAACTCCAGTTTGTGATTCATCCAGGCCAGGATTAATCGCCAGGATTAAATAAGCAAGGTGAGAATATCCATCCTTGTCGTACTCCTTTTCCTATGCTACTTTAAAGTGATACAGAGAAGGAAGAAAATTTAAAGAGGGAGAAACCCTGTGGAGTCTCAACAGCACTTTAGTTAGTACACTCAGGGCTTTTTATTCTGGGGGAACATGCCAGAATGGAGTTCCGGAACCTTTTCAACAAGATTATTTTTGGCCCCGGTCACACGGGCAGGAAACTGCGGGGGAGAAGCATGGCTGTTTGCCCTGGGGCAAACTACTGCACAGTTAAGTGATCAGACCTCCCGTGGAGGTCCTGTGGAGGTACCGTGGAGGTTCCATGGCAAGGGAGAGGTGCTGATCCCAGGACAAGCCGGCGCGCAATGAAGAAGCGCACGCCGCGGCAACCTGTTTTGTTTTTGTGTGTACATGACAAATGCGCATGCTCCGTTGGGTGCGTGTGCGCATCCACAGAGACTTGGACAAAAAAAACAAAACCCACCTTATTTGCAAGGGGACATGGGCGGACGCCGGATGCCACCGGAAACGCGATCAGACGCCCGCCCTTGCCCCGCAGTTTCTGGAAACTAGTACCTCCGAGGTACTAGTTTTTTGCCATGCAGTTTCGGCTGGAAGCCTCGGTTGAGCCACGGGAGTGCTACGCTTCCCAGATGTGCTGGTGAGATCGCGCCCGGAAACTCCACCTGTTTTCCGTCTCACTTGTGTGGCTTCTGTTCCGTGTGACCGCAGCCTTTAAAATGTTTAAAAGTTCATGAGTTTTCAGTATACCGATTTAAAACTTCATTTCCCTCGTGAGAGTTCCGGCACCTCTTTTTTTGAAAAGAAAAAAAGAAAGCCCTGAGTACACTCATGGAAGGCTGGTGATGCAGATGCAAAACCAACACAGGTCAGATATTTTAAAAGATGGAAACGCAATACAGGAAATGTTAGGATGCATCAGGATCACAGTGAAGTGGTCTGGATTCTCTGCAAAAACTGAGTGAATGAATGATGTCTATTTGAGACTTTGTATGGAAGGAACTGACGAGTTCTCCTTGAGATAAGAAGGATGCACATTTTCTGAATCAATCACTGCAACTGGAAAGAGTTGTAATACGTTTAACAGCTGTCACAGAGGGTTCTTCACCCAGCATGAATATGGCTTTACAGCTCTATCTATCTATCTATCTATCTATCTATCTATCTATCTATCTATCTATCTATCTATCTACTTCATTTATACCTCTTGCTTTTCTCCCCAGTGGGGACCCAAAGTGTGGCTTCCATCATTCTCCTCTCCTCCATTTTATCCTCACAGCAATCCTGTGAAGTAGGTTAGGCTGAGGGAGTGCGATTGGCCCAAAGCCAACCAGCAAGCTTCCAGGGCAGAGTGGAGTTTGCAACCTGGGTTTCCCAGATATTAGTCTGACTCTCTGAAAACTACAGGCTCTGGAGCAGCTCTCAGTCTTCCAGGCTCTGGAGTAGCTCTCAATCTTGCCCTTTCCTTGGTGCTTTGGGCAGGCTGCCTTCTTAAGAAAAAAATTAAGGTGACACATTATCAAAAATATTGAAAAACGCTCGGGGAGAGAACTGCTTGGGTGCTAGCCAGACAATATCCAGTAGAGCTGGGTTTTCCCCAATTAATTTGAAAGTTGCAGGTGGCATGCATATATATCACACACACACACATACACTCATCTATTATTTTATCAAAAACAAATCCAAAAACTTTTAAAAGACAGTTGCAAAACCTCCTTGGGAACTGGGGAGGAGGTAGGTTGGTGAAGAATTGGGTGGCAGCCAATCAGTATTCATCAGAGCTGATACTTCTCCAACACATTAGGTTGCAGAACCAGGACATTAAACTCAAACCCTTCCCGTCGTTCTTAAAGGGGAATCTCTGTCTTCTTTCTTTGGTTCCTTGTACCTTTTTTCCTGTGATGTTCATTGCTGCCCTAGGGACAGCTCTTCTGTTTTGGTGGGGTTTTTTTGCATTCTAAGGAATACTATTACTATCTTTTAGGCCCCGGTCACACGGGAGGATTTGATCCGCAAGAGGGACGGATCGAGGGCGCATCAAGCAGGCGTGATCACACCGCAACATCTGGGAAGCGGCGCGCACCCGTCTCCGATCCGTCTCTTCCGGCCGAAGATGGGGAGTTAAAATAAACCTGCAAAGCACTACTACCTACCGGAAAATCCGTGGCACGGGCGGCCGTGTGATCGCTGACGCGCCCATCTCCCACAGCATGCGAGGCCTCCTGCCGAACTGCGCAGGCGCACACATGCACAGCTGACTCGCCTCGCTCTCCCATCCGTGGCTTCCCCCTCGCATCTGATCATGCTGGGGAGCATATGCGCGGCGGCTCAGGGGATCTGTCTGATCCCGCTGCCGCACTTCTCTTTTGCTGCGGCTCTTAAAAACTGCACTTCCGCCCCAGCTTTTCCTGCGGTGTGACCGGGGCCTTTAGTTAGCTACTGGGGTGAAACTGACACCCTATATGATGAAACAAACTTTGAGTCCAGTGGCACCTTTGTTCTGCTGCTTCAGACCAATAGGGCTACCCCTCCGAATCGACCCTATATGGTGAAATTAACATCCTGTAAAGGTGATAAAGGCAGTCCCCTCTATCTTTGCTCTCATTTGCCCTAAACGTCTTTCACTGCAAAAGAATAGCATAGCCAGGCCTATGCTAGTATGATATAAACTGCCAACCGTGTGACCAGAAAAGTCATTGGTTCTGGTATTATCTTGGCCAGGAACTCATACGGGTAGCTTTAGGCAAGCCAAGATTTCTCAGCTCGACCAACTGCAATATGAAAGCAATAAATATCCATCTACTTTTGAGGGTTGTTGTAAGGATTAGATTGTGGTGTGATGATTACTGCATCAGACTGGGACCTGGGACACCCAGGTTCAAGTCCCTACTCTTCCATGGTAACTCACTGGCTAACCTTGGGCCAGTTACTTTCTCTCGGCTTTACCTGTCTCCCAAGGTGTTTGTTGCAGGAATAAAATGCAGAACAATACTATAAGCTGCTTTGGGTCCCCTTTAGGGGGAAACATGGGGAATAGATAAAAATTACTGATAAAGGAAGGATAAAATGGAACAAGCCCCTGTATGCCTTACTGGAAGGGCTTACAAATTCTTCTCTTCATCAGCTTGGTATAGTGGGTTAAGAACGGCAGACTTTAATCTGGAGAACCGGGTTTGATTCCCCACTCCTCCATATGGAGCCAGCCGGGTGACCTCGGGTCAGTCGCAGTTCTTGAAGAACTGTTCTCTCAAGAGAAGTCCTCGCAAGAACTCTGTCAGCCCCACCTACTTCACAGGGTGTCTGTTGTGGGGAGGGGAAGGGAAAGGAGATTGTAAGCCGCTACAAGACTCCTTTGGGTAGTGAAGAGCAGGGTGTAAAAACCAACCTCCTACTCCTCTCCTGTAAACCTAACTCAACTTGTAGATTTGTAAATACACATGACAGAGACTAATAGTCCCATCCTAAACAAAGTTATACCCTGCTAAGCCTATTGACATCAATGTACTTAGAAGCTTACAAAGGGAATTAGACAAATTGTAAGCCATGATGGCATAGCGGGACTTGAACTGAGGGGCAGTCTACCTATGAATACCAGTTGCCCAAAGGGCAGTGGTACTTTGGGACTTGAGACAGAGGTCATTGTGGGATGCAGAATGCTGGTCCCTTTTTCTGATGGAGCCGTTTTCTTCTTAGTACTTTGAAAATCCACGATCCTTTCCCCAACCAGCTGGGATTCTATGATTCATCAAATGGCCCTTCTTCCCAAGGGTCCCTTCAAGCGCTCCTCTTCATTCTTCAAGTGCCATCTCCCGATTTCCGCACAACAGAAGTTGTCAGTCTGTTAGAGGCTCTCAGAGAACTGTGCCTGGGGAGGCAACAACTGGCAGAACGCGTTCTCTCCCCCCCTCCCCCCCAGAGAACTATAATTTAGCTTGACAACTTTATAGCTCCAGACAGAAACAGGTGTAGAGCTGCAAAGAGAGGAGAAAGCCTCTCTCTGCTCAAATCTGGTTTTTCCCAGCTGAGCAATGATTTTGGTTCTTGGTTCTGGGACATTCATACAACCTGGTCCCGTTCAGAAGGATGGCTACACCTTTCTCCCCAGTTCTCCGTTATATCCTCACAACAACCCTGTGAGGTAGACTCGTTTTATTGTGCATGAGAGGCCAAGGTCACCCAGCAAGCTTCCTGCAGAGTGGGGATTCCAGCCTGGGCCTCCCAGTTCCTAGTCTGACAGTCTAACCACTCCCCTGCCTCCTAGTTCTGCTGAGGGTAACAGAACAGGGGTCAGCAGCAGAGAAAGTTTAACAAAGAGTCAGCGTAAGAGACCCTATTTGGATCACTGAATCCAGGCCCCGGTCATACGGGCCGGAAAATGTGGGGGGGAAGCGTGGCTGTTTGCCCCGGGGCAAAATAATGCGCGGTTGCGAGAGCAGACGTCCCGTGGAGGTCCCGTGATGAGGGGGAGGTGCCGATCACAGGACACTCCTGCGGTGCTGCAAAGAAGCGGGGCCGCGGAGCAAACGGGGTTGTGGGTTTTTTGTTAAACTAAAGTGTGCACATGCTCCATTGGGTGCTTGTGCGCATCCGTGGAGACTTGGGGGGGGGGGAACCTTTTTGCGAGGGGACATGGGCGGGCGCCAGAACTACCACCGGAAACGCGATCAGACGCCCACCCATGCCCTACGGTTTCCGGAAACTAGTACCTCGGAGGTACTAGTTTTTTACAGCGCATCTTCGGAGTGAGGCCTCGGGTGAGCCACGGGAGTTCTACGCTTCCCAGATGTGGTGGTGAGATCGCGCCCGGAAAATCCGCCTATCTTCCGTCTCTCTAGCGTGCCTGATGCTCCGTGTGACCGCAGCCCTAGATGGCTTAACATTACTGATATCTGACATGTGGATATCCATAAAGTTTCAGCAGCCCAAACACTGGCTTCTGTGAGTCCTTTGTTAGGAAGTGGAGCACACAAGGTCTCACAGTAAGTAATAAATATACAGAGAGGCACCAGACAACCGTTCCCCTCTATCACTGCCCTTTTTGTAAAGCACCCCCAAGAAGCCCTTTAGCTCTATCCTTGCCTGCCATTCCTTTCTCTGGTTGTTGTAAAAAGGTAAAGGTAAAGGTTTCCCTTGCTCGAAAGCCAGTCAAATCCAACTCTAGGGTTGCGGTGCTCATCTCCGTTTCAAAGCCAAAGAGCCAGTGCTGTCCAAAGATGTTTCCGTGGTCATGTGGCTGGCACGACTAAATGCCGAGGTACAGGGAATGCTGTTACCTTCCCGCCGAAGCAGTACCTATTTATCTTCTTGCGATTTCTTGCTTTCGAACTGCTAGGTTGGCACGATGACCCAAGCAAGGAGCTCCCTCCACCATGCGGCACCCGGGTCTCAAACTGCCAAGCTACAGACCTTCTGGTCTGCAGTTCAGCGTCCTAACCTCTAAGCCACCATGGATCCCACATACCTGTCCAATATGGGGGGGTGGGTGGAAAGTCCGAGCAACTCGCAGCTGACTTATGGTGACCCTGTAGAGTTTTCAAGGCAAGAGATGTTTAGAAGTGGTTAGGTATGATCTTTTTGGAAAGCGCTTTTGAACATAATTTGGATTAAAAAATACGCTTTTGGGGGGAACTTTAACCCAAATTGGTACTATTTTCCCGACCTCATCCCCTGCAGCCCCATTTCCCCCTCACACATAAAAAAATCAGAAGTATTTAAATCACTATAGCAATTGGTTGGAACAAGGTACTAATGCTCAGCTTTCAATTTTTTTTTAAAAAAAAGTATCTGCCCTTTTCATTATGGAGAAAGGCATAGGCTGCCATATTCGTCTTATAACTCCACAACAATAAGGTCTACAGACTTTTTCAAAAATGAAAGCTGGGAACTAGCAGCAGCAGCAGAAGAGACTGGATTTATACCCCACCCTTCGCTTGGAGTCTCAGAACAGCTTACAATCTCTTTTCCCTTCCCCTGTCCACAACAGACACCCTGTGAGGAAGGCGGGGCCGAGAGAGCTCTGAAAGAACTGCTCTTGAGAGAACAGCTCTGACAGAACTATGGCTTGCCCAAGGTCATCCAGCAGCTGCAAGTGGACGAGTGGGGAATCAAACCCAGCTCTCCCAGATTAGAGTCCGTGCACTTAACCACTACACCAAACTGGTTGCAATGGACCATTGTAAAGCTAAA
>NW_015173137.1:135884-155639 GCF_001447785.1 Gekko japonicus
CATTGCTATGGATCAAGCCGCACTTGAAGGCAAAACAGCAAGCCAGTCTGGTATTATCCTAGTCCAGTGATGGCGAACCTTTTAGAGACTGAGTGCCCAAACTGCGACCCAAAACCCACTTATTTATCACAAAGTGCCAACACGGCAATTTAACCTGAATACTGAGAACATAAAAACATAAGAGATGCCAATGTTGGATCAGGCCAAAGGCCCATCCAGTCCAACACTCTGTATCACACAGTAGCCAGAAATACCAGTGCCATCAGGAGGTCCACCAGTGGGGCCAGGACATTGGAAGCCCTCCCACTGTTGACCCCCCCCAAGCACCAAGGTGACAGAGCATCACTTGCTTATCCATATGCTTATCTAATTCCCTTTTGAAGCCGTCCATGCTTGTAGCTGCCACCACTTCCTGTGGCAGTGAGGTTTTACTTTAGAAAAAAACAACACATACATTAACTTAAGATGATCCAAACAAAGTAAGGAAAGCAATCCCAAATGCTTTCATTTACTTAAAATTATTTGGCAGAGAATTCGACACTTTAATGATGGTCTGGGCCTGGCTGGGGTGATGGCACACGTGCCCACAGAGAGGGCTCTGAGTGCCACCTCTGGCACCCGTGCCATAGGTTCGCCACCACTGTCCTAGTCCTTTGGCAATGCTACCCTCTTGGGAAGCCAGGGGGATGGTATTGCAGGGGAAATAGTTCCAGTTTAAACTTTCGTAGCCTCGATTTAAAGAATGTTCAGCTTTAGCAGTTAACATCTGTCTGGCCATGTAATATCATCTTTTTTCCCATTGCTTTGCTTTCGACACCTGTGCTCAAAGACGACTTCCATGGAGCTCGACAACTTCACCTCATAAAGCTGGGAAGGGGTCAAGGAAAGGACAGCCAAACCAATCAAGCGGTTGGAGCACTTCCTCTGAGAGAAAAGTCTGACATATTTTTAGTTGAGGGAAAAGATGTGCAGAGGAGAGCATGAAAGAGGTGCTAGAATTATACACAGTGTGGAGAAAGGGGACTGAGAAGGCATTTCCTTCCCCATGATATTAAACTTCAAGGGCCACCTTGAAAAGGCAGAAAGTCAAGGGCCTAGGGTTGACTAACAAGCTTGGAAGAAACAGTGTCCTGTTTAAAAGAGGCTTAGCAGGAAGTTAACCTCCATGTCATGAAAAGCTTCCGCTGCCCATGACCACACATTAAGCCTCTGTCTGAAGGACAGGACATTTTCCTCCAGGCCTGTTGGCAACTTCATGCTGGACAGGCTTAAGGAAGCAGTTCCCACAGTGGGCACGGGCTTAGACGGTTTTAAAAGGGGACTATACAAATCCGCAAAGATGGCTATCGGTGGCTATTATTCATTGCATTGTTCTGTGATTTTGTAATCCAGTTTTATTACATAGTTTTATTGCACGCAACACAGCGTTTCACTGCTTGGTTCTCCAATCTTGCAATTCCTGCTTTACCGTGTTGTTAGACTCATGTTGTTGGATTTTATTGGTTGTATGCATTATACTAGGAGCTGTGGTGGCTCAAGTGGTTAAGACACCGAACTGCAGGCTGTGGAAGGTCGGTAGTTCAGCAGTTCGAGACCCGAGTGTGCTGCATGATGGAGTGAGCTCCCGTCTCTAGTTCCAGCTCCTGCCAACCTAGCAGTTCGAAAGCAAGAAATTGCAAGTAGATAAATAGGTACCACTACAGTGGGAAGGTAACAGCGTTCTGTGCGCCTTGGTGTTTAGTCATGCCGGCCACATGACCACGGAAATGTCTTCAGACAGCGCTGGCTCTTCGGCTTTGAAACGGAGATGAGCACCGCAACCCTAGAGTTGGATTCGACTGGCTTTCGAGCAAGGGAACCTTTACCTTTACCTTTATGCATTATACTGTTCTTAGTGCATTGTGTTGAGTTGTCATGTACCATGAGACGCAGCAAGAAACGTGGACTGTAATTTAGTTTAACAAGTAACCATGATGGTTAAAGGGAGGAGCCTCCGGGTTCAGAGGTAGGTGGTATGTCATTACATTGAGAGCAACTGCAGAGGTGGGTGTTTCCATCTTTATTTATTTAGTGCATTTTTTATCTCACCCTTTCGCCAAGGAGCTCAGGGCGGTATATATACACCACTACCCTCCTTCACCATTTCATACTCACAACAACCCTGTGGGTTAGGTTAGACTGAGGAAGAAGGATTGGTCACAGGTAGGTTTGTCAGCTGCAGGCTGGGAAATACCTGGAGATTTTGGAGGTGGATCCTGTGGAGCGCAGGGTTTAGGGAGGGGAGGGACTTCAATGGGGTTCAACGCCATAGAGTCCACCTTCCAAAGTGGCCCTTTTTAAACCAATCTTTGTCACCTGGAGATCAGTTGTAATAGCAGGAGATCTCCAGCCACCACTTGGAGGTTGGCACCCTAGCCATATGCCCCCAGCAAGCTTCCATGGTGGAGCAGGATTTGATTCTTGGCCACCCCAGTCCTAGTTGAATGCTCTCACCACTGCACCATACTGCCCTTTGATCTGCTTGTGGGTTTCCTCAGGGCAGCTACCATGTGTTGCTATGTCCTTCCAAAATACGAAATTGCGGTCCGACATTGCTGAGGAACAATGGTAGACCCTCAATTAAAAACAAACAAAACCTTAAGGCAAAGCAAGATATCTCAATTCTCTGCAAGATTGGAAAAGATCTGTTCTTTGTTTCAGTATAAACTTAATAGGAACTTAAAATCTCATTTATATTTGAGCCTTCAACTATGAAGACGTTGCTCTCTGCCGCTACCTTTGGGTTACTGTGCTCCATTGCAGCCATAATCCGGCGATCGTATCAGCGCACTGTTTATACCACACCTTTCCTCTAATGACCTCAGGGCAGTTGAATTATTTTGGAAAATCATGCGGAAGGGTCAGTGCCTGCTGACCTAACAACCAGAGGACTTGAAGTATAATAGTTAGCTTCCGGCTGGTGTAAAAAGCCAGGTTGACAAGTATGGTGACCAGGACAAGACAGCTCAACCTCTGGTAATCTGTAAAATCGCATTTCAGCTACGTTTCATGTGCCTATGGAATGTCCAAGAAACCTATTCTCCTTTGCATCTCATCACAGCCCAGGGGTCTGGACTCTGGGCAACCTTAGGGGAAGGTGCAGAACAGCTTAGAACTATGCTGGAGCATGAATTATGCAGAATTCTGCCCTTTTTAGTAAGCCTCTAGTCCTTTCCATTGTGGAGATGTGCCTTTCCCATTATATCTCCACAAGGAAAAGAGCCAAAGACTTCCTTTTAAAAAAATGAAAACTGGGAACTCAGAGAACATATTATAACATTGTAATGATATATCAGTCGCCAGTTTAAAAAGTCTCCTGGTGAAATAGGTGGCATGGGGGACTGGGGCAGGAAAACTGCAGGCAAACCTGCCTGGCAGAAGCCCCATTGCTGCTTCCTTGTATCAGCAATGACAGCAGTTATGGGGAAAGCACACAAACACATTGGAGGTGTTTAAAAAAGCAGAAGCCCCTGTTCTGTTAGGAGCAAGCAATCTCATCCCTCTTTATACTGGGCTGTACAAAACTACACCTCCATAAGCAGGCTAAGGCATGTATGGGAGGAGAGGATTTCACGTGTGTCCATTTGTTTCTATGTGAATAGTAGAATTCTCCAAGACTTGCAGGGAAAACCTGTTTTGAAAAGCCTTTTCTAGCTCTGAGCAGCGGATTTGCATTGCCTTCATTACAATCCACTGATTATGTCCTATGTACATTTCTTTCACATTTGCACTGCATCATGGATTCTGTGAGCCCATATGAGCATCAGTGGATAGTGGCTATGAGAATGAGCTGCAACACAAGGAAGCTGTTAGTTCAAATAGAATCTCAGTCGTAAACCCATTAGGGGGCCTCAGACAAGCCATTCTCTCTCAGCCAGAGTTCGTCATTGGCAAAGTAGGGTTGAGAATAATGACCTACCTTGCAGGGCTAATTGTACCCGTTTCTGTGATAATCTGTGAGACATCCTTTGAATATAGGAAGTGTTATATAAATGAGAACATGAGAAGTATTATATAAATGCTATTAATAATTAATAATTATTGTATGGCATTGTGTGCAGAATAGCCAGGAGATCCTAAGATCGTCTGGCAGCCAGATGTTCTAACTCTTTTAGCATCATGTACCACTAGGTGGCGAGCTAGACTTGTTTTTAAGGCAAGAGATGTTTTAGAGGTGGTTTGCCATTGACTCCCTCTGTGTCACGCCCCTGGTATTTCTTGGAGGACACCCTTCCAAATATTAGCCAGGGCCGACCCTGCTTAGCTTCCAAGATCTGACAAGATCAGTCTAGCCTGGGCTATATAAATGCTAGCATTGGTGGTGCAACATATGATGAAGTTTTCTTCTGCTGAGTCAGGCCGTTTGTCTGTGTTCACTCTGATATGCATCACAGCACACCTGAGGGAGGGATCTTTTCAGCCCTCCTACCTGAGATCCTTTGAACTGGGGATTCCAAGGGTCCATCTGGACTTCTGCATGCGCTTTATCACTGAACTCTGGCCCCTCCCCTTTGGCCCTGAGTGGTGATGGACAGGCAGATGTTCTTGATATGTGTTATAATGTTAAAGTATTTCAAGTACAAAATGCCGTGTAGTGTTTAGAGTGGCAGAACTAGACAACCCAGGTTTAAATCCCCACTCTGCCATGAAACTCGCTGGGTTAACCTTAGGCCAGTCATAGGCCCTCAGCCTAACCTGCCTTGCAGGGCTGTTGTGAGGATAAAATGGAAGAAGGGGAAATGGTGCATGCCACTCGGGGCTCCCTGGAGGAAGAGCAGGATAAAAATATACCAAATAAACACATAAAACACTGGAGCACTTCCATGATTTTTTTTTAAAGTCATGCAGTAGAATTGCAATTTGACTGAAAGAGTTTACAAATAAATAAGCAAGCGGTCTGCCCCATTCACGTAGCAAAGCAATATTTCAAGGTTTACTTCTAATTCATTTTCAGATGAGGTGCATGCAAAGTATCTTGGGGGCGGACAACTGATTAGCTCACATGGAATTGCTTTTCTGGGGCAGGGAGCTGCAAAAGTAGAAAAGTAACCACAACCTCTTCCAGGCACCTCTGATGAGGCCTTGTGTGGCCCTCCCCAAGACAGGAAGAGACTGTGTAAGGTTGCCAGCTCCGGGTTGGCAAATACCTGGAGATATGGAAGCTTCCAGGGTGACCTGCGGCCAGTCACGCCTGCTCAGCCGAGCCTACCTCACAGGGTTGTTGTGAGGATAAAACGGAGGAGAGAGAACAATGTAATCTGGTTTGGGGAGAAAGGTGGGGTATAAATGAACTAACTAAATTAAAGGGATGTGTCTAATCCACTTCTAAAGCCAGCTGTGAGCCAGAGGCTGTCACTGCATCTTGTGGCAGGGAGTTCCACCCCATTCATTATAAATTGTGTAAAGAAGCACTTGGGGATGTGCAATAATATAGGCTAGCCTGATCTTGTCAGATCTAGAAGCTAAGCAGGGTCAGTACTTGGATGGGACACCACCCAGGAAGACTTTGCAGAGGGAAGCAACGGCAAACCTCCTCTGCTTAATGACTTGCCTTGAAAACGTTATGGGGTTGCCGTAAATCGGCTGCAACTGGATGGCATTTTACGCATGCCCAAAGAAGCACTTCCTTTTGTCGGCGCTTTGTTGTCAACCCCGGCTGTTATGAAAGAGAAGCACTTCCTTTTGTCGGTCCCCCCCATCAGCTTTGTTGTCAACCCCGGCTGTTATGAAATAGAGAGAAAAGGGGTGCCACAAAGCAATTTTATAAACATTCTATTGTTTTTTTGATGCCAGATCTTTTTGGTGGGGGAGTGAGTATTTGTGTGTGTGTGCCTGGAAGTCGTGGTTGACTTCTGGCGACTCCTAGTGGGGCTTGGACATTTCAGAAAAGTGGCTTGCTGTTGTCTGCCTCTGTGTCCTGACCCTCGTATTCCTTGGAGATCTCCCATCCAAGTACCTGCCAGGGTCGGCCCTGCTTAGCTTCTGAGATCTGATGAGATTGCACTTACTTGGGTTATCCACGTCAGAGCCCAGATCTTGAATGATGCTAGACTTAGTGAAGACACATCTTTCTCATCCTTTCATGCTGATCTTTGGGAGGCTGGAGCAAGAACTTCTTATTTCAGCTTCACTGGCTGGGTCTAGCCTTGGGCCCATGTTCTGTTTTTCCCAAGACAGCTGAAGGACCACAGGGGGGGGGGAAGGATAATTCCACTGGGGTCCACTAGATGGAGCCACCTTCTTAGTATAACATAAGGGATCATCCTGGTAAGAGAACCATTGAGCTCTGTGGTCCTACATTAGTTTCACATAAGGTATGCTCAAATTCGCTTGGGAAGAAGAAGAAGAGGAGGAGGAGGAGGAGGAGGAGGAGGAGGAGGAGATTGGAGTTATACCCCATCCTTCACTCAGAGTCTCAGAGCCGCTTACAAACTCCTTTCCCTTCCCCTCCCCACAGCAGACACCCTGTGAGGTAGGTGGGGCTGAGAGAACTCTGAGAGAACTGCTCTTTTCAAGAACAGCTCTGACAGAACTATGGCTTGCCCAAGGTCATCCAGCAGCTGCAAGTGGAGGAGTGAGGAATCAAACCCGGTTCTCCCAGATAAGAGTCCGCACAGTTAACCACTACACCAAACTTACAAGTTGCCTGAGCCAGACACAGAAGATTGAACAGACACAACAGAGAGTTGTGGAATCAGAAATGCCATCAGCAGGGAAATGTAAAATCATCAAATGACGCGTCATCAGGAAGAAGATAACAACACCCTGAACTGACCGGAGTCAGCCTATAACTGGAGATGGGTGCTCACAGATTGGCAACTCTGGGCTTGAAAATTCCTGGAGTTTTGGGGGGGGTGTTTGGGGAAGGTGGCGTTTGAGGAGAAGAGTGAACTCAGCAAGGATGTGATGTCATAGAGTTCATGTTCTGAAGTTGCCATGGTCTCCATGGGAACTCGGAATGCCAGCCTCCAGGTGGGACCTGGGGAGTCTCCCAGAATTACAGCTCATCTCCAGACTACAGAGATCAGTTCCCCTGGAGAAAACGGATGCTTTGGAGGGTGGACTCTCTGGCACTGTACCCCAGTGAGGTCCTTGTCCTCTCCAGGCTCCATCCCCAAATCTCCAGGAGTTTCCCAGCCTGGACCTGGCAACCCTTGCCCCCCATCCCTTGCCAGTGGCTAGGGGGATCTACTGCCCCTAAGGGGAACTGATCTCTCTAGGCTGGAGATAATTTTTAATTCCAGGAGCTCTCCAGGCCCAACCTGGAGGCTGGTAACCCTTGGTGAAAGAGTTGGAGCTCGTGTCTCCGGGCCTACACGATTTATGACCCATAAATGTCAAATGCATCCCATTCGTTATGACAGCATTAGTAGAATTAGTGATGGTCAAATATCTTGGTTTGATCACTGGCAGATGAGAAACTTTCTCATAAAAAGTTTTACATCAACAATACCATTAAGGCAAATGAACAACTTTGAAAATTTGGTAACAACCTCAAAAGCATTTTTCTCTCAGCACTGTATAGTTTGATTATTAATACTGCACCTGTAGAATCATCTGGCTTTACTCTTGAGTAGGATCAGGTGTTAGGTTACGAGTGGCAGAACGTATCTGGAAGCTCACTCTGTCTCATCATTTTCTACATGTCTGAATTTCAGAGAAAACATTTATAAAAAGATTGATCAGTTGTACCTTGCACCAAAATGGATTGAAAAAATATATCACGCTTGCTCAGATTTATTTATTTATGAATTCAATTTATAGCCCTCCCTCCCCACAGCGCGGGCTCAGGGCGGCTTACAATTTTTGGATAAGCAAATCCAAAAACTATACAATTTCCTATTGAATGACAGTATGAAAGAGATAGCAGTTAAACCCAGCATGAAAACCTGGGAACAAAATATTGGCCACACAATACATTCAGAAGAATGGGGGAAAATGTGGAAATCTTTGAAAATTGTAAAAGCCACGACATATAAAGAGAATATATTTAAGATTTTTTATAGGTGGCACTGGACCCCAGATAAACTCTCCAAATGTTATAAGAATGTCTCAGATAGTTGCTGGAGATGTAAAAATAATATAGGTACTTATTACCATACTTGGTGGAGATGTGAAAAACTATGTAGCTTTTGGAAAATGGTTAAAAACCTGATAAAAGAGTTAACAGACATAGAATTGCAAAACCGTCCCGAAACGTTTCTTTTGAACATGATACCAGATAGATTGAGCAAGGACGATCACTGTGTTATTTTATATATTCTCACAGTAAGCAGAATCCTTGTAGCCAAGAATTGGAAAACTGATACATTACCCAGAAAAGATGAGATAGTCGAGAAAATCCTGGAAATAGCCGAAGCGGACAAATTAAATCAAATATTAGTAGGGAGAGATGACAAAGTTTTTAAGAAAAGATGGAACAAGGTAGATAAATGGATGGAAAAAAATGTATAAAGTACACTCAAAAGATTGTTATGTAAAACTGAACTTCTTTTTTTGTTTGTTTTTTGTAACGGAAAATACATAAATAAAACTTAAAAAAATATATCACGCTTGCTCAGATTTATTTATTTATTTATTTATGAATTCAATTTATAGCCCTCCCTCCCCACAGCGCGGGCTCAGGGCGGCTTACAATCTGGCATCAGCCAACATATAAAACATATTTAAAACCATTTAAAATCATTCTACAATATAATGACATTACTATTAATAATAAGTGCTCTAGATGTTCCAAGTTGATCTTTCACAAGATGGCGTATTACTGCTGCTCTACCAGCTCAGCGTCGTCTGTTCCAGGTAGCAACTGGCTGTTGATACTGTCATGCTGCATCTGCAGATTTTTATACACATGTGATGGCTCTGTCCAAGAGCTGCTGAGTATTAGAACAAAGTTGTAAGCTTGCTAACTTTATGGTTTAAGTATGAATATTCCAAAGACACCTGGAACTTTGTTGCTTAATTATGTTTTCCTTGATTCCCAGTAAATTGCAATTTATGCTGTTCAGTTCAAATACAGCAGCTAGATTCGTCCATGCATAGTCAAAAGACACCTCGAATATCCAGACTTGGATAGATAAATTGAATGAAACCTATTTGACGGTTTAACTAACCTTTTTGTGTGTGTGTGTGAAAACTGTTACAGTCTGTATGACTGCAAGTGATTAACTGTACTCAGGCAAAATGTGTTGATGTATCATGAGTTTGTATACAAAATTAGAATTTTTTTTTAAGCTAACTGCATCCCAATAGCCATTAACTGTCTCGTGCCAAATTCATGACAGTCGTCTTCTTCTTTACAACCCCAAGCAAGGGGCAGAAACTGGGTGTTCATGGAACACCTTGGCTTGGTAGATGACAGTGTGGTTATTAGTGTTACTAGCAGGCCTGGAGAGGGGGGAAAGTCCTGTTCCTTTAGTGCCAGCAGAAAAAAGTTGGCAAGCCCTATAAGGAAGGCAAATACAACAATCCTGTATTATTCAGAAGCACCTGGATCTCATGGGGAAGGCCTCAGGGACTGGATCCCTCAGGGCTTTGGTTTGTGTCTGGCATTTAGGGCTTTAACAAGCTCCCTTCCGTAGTGGTGAGACCCTAGTCTCTGTGGGCATTATTGGGACAACTCTAACAACAAAGTTGGGAGAGGAGGCTTAGTCTGCCAAGCCCTCTGGCAAAACTGCCAGGCCTCTAGCAAACAAGTCTGCTGTGGGTCAAAAGTCAATTTCTAGGGCCTTAAGAGAGGGAAGCGATCTTCTGCAAAAACAAGTCACTCAAGTCTTAAAACCGCAGCCGTTGATCAGAGGACAGAAACACACACACATCTTTATGGCAGCTGTCTTCTTAGTAAACTTTACTTGGATCACTGAAATCAAAGGGTTTTGCTTCTAAGTAAGGGCTGGGATAAAGACAGTGGTGGTTACATTAATAAAAGATTTCCGCTCTCAGGCTTCTGCTGTCTCCCATTGTATGTGCTTTCCTCAAGGAGTTTCATGCATAAATTGCCAGCTTACCTTTTTTTTTTTACTGTGTCTCTGTCACGGTGTTTTCAACAAGAACTGGATGTGACAATAATTGTGTTACCATGAGGATGTTTATCTCCAGGCTGTGCAAAATTTTCACCTGTTGACTTCTCCGTGCCACCCTGCTTTCAAAGGCACATGAGCGGGCTGAGCTAGGTTTTTTTTCCTTGGTCAGTTGGCAACTTTGCATGCACACAAGTCAATATTGAAGCCCACCCTGCAGTTTTTGCATTTATTATTATTATTATTATTATTATGAAGAGAAAAGCAGGAGAATAAAATCTCGGGAGGTCAGTCAGAGTAAGAGAATCACGCAATTACGTTGCTCTCTTTGTACTGTGACATTTGAAGCCATAACAAGTTTATTTTGCGGAATAATGCGTCAAGTTAGGTTCTCATTACACACGAAGTCAGCTCAAAGCTTGGGCTGCCACTCTGAAAGGATGGCATTGCCGCAAGCTGCTGGCCGTCAGGGAAGTTGGGAGGGCCGAGGGAACTCCAGGTACCCAGAAGATGCAGTTCACAGAGAAGGCACGCATATAGGTCGACCGCCTCACCTACAAAACTCCAGCCAGCAGGAAATCTATATGCTTCCAGAGGAGCTTGCAAGGGGACCATGGCACATATGAATAAGCCCTTAACCCCACATTCGACACACTGACACTTCCCCTCAATGTTGGTTCTCAGCTTTAAAAGCAGTAATAGCCACGTACCAAAGCAAATTCATCTACGTGAACTCTTGTTTTCTCTATTTCTCCTCTTGTACTGTAAGGAAGAATAGCGGATTCTGCCCCCTTGGTGAATAACAGCTTGTTACCTGTGAAGAAACAGTTATAATCAGTCTCAATGAGAACGCTGAAGGGCAGATTCTAAATAACGTCAGTTAAATAAATAAAGAGGCAGGACATTTTCCCCCCTCCAGGCTGCCAGCAACCCTAATGGTAAGTGGAATGTCCTCTGCACGGTCTCAGAAAGCCTCCTTTTTTTCTTACGACTTTACATTTTCCTGGCTGGAACCATCACTGAAAACAGGTGTTGAGGCTAAGAGGCTCTGACCTCAGGGTAACATAAAGCCCCTCCACTTTATCCTCACACTACCCCTGCGAGGGATATCAGGCTGAAAGTTTAGAAAAAGAGATCACTGGACGGGACATGCTAGTGGTTCATTAAAGTGTACATGGCATGGAGAAAGCGTATACAACTTTTTCTCTGTCTCCCACAATATGAGAACTTAGGGGCACCTGATGAAGTTGATGGGCGATCCATTGAAGTTGGCAAAAAAGTTATTTCTTCACTCAGCAAGTGATTAAATTGTGGAATTCACTGCCAGTGTGTGTAGTGATGGCCACAAGCACAGCTGGCTTTAAAGGGGGATTCGGCAGAATCATGGAGGAGAGACAGGGCCATCAATGGCTACTAACTATGGCGAGTTAAGGGAACCTCCACATTCAGAGGCAGTAAGCTTCTGAATCCCAGAGCCAGGAGGCAACATCAGGGGAAGGAGTCAGACTCTGTGCCCTGTTGGTGGACCTCTAGAGTAACTGGTTGGTCACTGTGCATGACAGGATGCTGGACTGAATGGGCCACTGGTCTGATCCAGCACAGACTGTAATCTGGGAGAACCGAGTTTGATTCCCCACGCCTCCACGTGCAGCTGCTGGTGTGACCTTGGGTCAGTCATGGCTCTCTTGGAGCTGTTCCCTCAAGAACAGTTCTCGAAAGAACTCTCTCAGCCCCTCCTACATCACGGGGTGTTTGTTGTGAGGAGGGGAAGGGGAAGGAGATTGTAAACTGCTCTGAAGCCTTCCGGTAATAAAGGGCAGGGTGCAAAAGCCAGTTCGGTGTAGTGGTTAAGTGTGCGGACTCTGATCTGGGAGAACCGGGTTTGATTCCCCACTCCTCCACTTGCACCTGCTGATGTGACCTTGGGTCAGTCACAAGCTCTGGCACAGCTGTCCTTGAAAAAGAGCAGTTTGTGTCAGAGTTCTCTCAGCCCCACCTACCTAACAGGGTGTCTGTTGTGGGGAAGGGGAGGGAAAGGAGTTTGTAAGCCGCTCTGAGACACCTTTGGGTAGTGAAGGGCGGGGTATAAATCCAATCTCTTCTTCTTCTTCTCTTCTTCTTCAATGCCTTCTTCTCTTCTTCTACCTCTTACATTCCCAGGGAGAGTGCTGGGCCCTAAGGCCACCCATTGAGGGATGGATGGAGATCTGAACTCAGGTCTCCCCAGTCTGACGCTGTAACCACTACACACACTGGTTCTTAGCGGCAGACCCCATTCGTCTCCCTCCTTGTGCTATCTTAAGAAGATAGCCTTGCCGTTTGAAAAAACATGGTGTGCGTTCACCAGCAAGGGACCAGTGACAGAAAATGGTTCCTGGCATTCGGCCAGCAGGTAGGCCATAATAATCATGCCCTGAAGGTTAGAAGAAAACACCCTGCGCTCTGGCAACCTTTCTGGCCCCCTAAACTCTCTGGGGTCAGCCTAGGGATCAAGGGATCTCTCGCGCTGTCTCCTCATCTGGAAGATAATTGGATTTTAGCAAAAGCAAGGAGCATTGCAGACGCATCAGGGAGACATCGCCCCTGGTGCTGAACCAGCTTGCGCTGCCAAGGCGGGCGGCAAATTACCCACCGCCCAGAGAGACCCCCTGCTCTATTCTATCTTCCCTTCCCTGAACCGGGGAGTCCATTAAGTTGAGTTAGTTTCTGTCTCTTCAATTTCCAGGCAGGGAGGTTAGTGCAGCCTGATGAGGGGGAGATAATAGCATAGTAATTTAATTGTCTCTCTGACCGCCCCCCCACTCCATCCCTAGGCTTGCAACAGCAGGAAATTAGGAACTAAAAGCAGCACAGAAGGGAGGGAGGCACTCAGGCCCACAATCGGAAGGCATTGCCTTTAACCTCTCTCATACAAGGCTACGCCGGCACCGTCCGAAAGGTAGGGATGGTCATGAGAGGGTGCTGTCTGGCAGACTCCAAGAGGGGTCTGGGAGCTGATTCACACAGGCCTGGATCGTTCAGTGCTTCTCATCACTTGACCCACAGTTTTATGCGTGAATCCACTGACATGCTCTTATGTTTGTATGGGCAGCTGTCAGAGGCTGCTTCTGCATGGCAATGGTTCTCCATGTAGCTTTCGTTGCCGCTGTGAACACAAAGGCCTTGAAGCATCCACATGGCAGTGTTCCCTGCACTTTCCTTGCCACAGGCCGCTGCAGCTGGCCCCCCACCCCCATGCCACCTGTGGGCTTTTAAAAAGACAGCAATTGGGGGGGCGGAGCTTGGCTTCCATTGATGGTGGACGCATAGTGAGCTGTCTCCTCCACCCCATCCGAATTTATACTAAAAAGACCACTTCAGACGATCTGCTTAAACTCACCAGCCCTCATGGGGAAGTCGGGACAGCCGCGGACTACGAAGAAAGTGAGCAATTCGCAAAATCTCACACAATATCTGCAGCCAGGGAAGAACAATTCACCCACGGCCGAGTCACCACAGCGAGACCCTAAAATGGCGGACGGACGCGACCTGGAGCCCATAGAAGATGACGGTACAATGCTATCGCGATTTGAGTTTCGCACGACAATTAAGCATTTGGAAGCCACGATCGCGGAGCAGGTGCATCTGGCTATTAAGCCCCTAACCGACCAGTTAAACTCCATCACCGCAACTTTGGCGGAAGTCTCCCAGGCAGCTGAATCAGCCCTGGAGACAGCAATTGCGTCGCAGGAAAATATCCGAGACCTTCAGAAATCGGAGGAGTGGGCAACCACTAAAATCATGTTCCTAGAGAACAAATTAAGATAATCTAATTTAAAATTCAGGAACGTCGAGGAGGATGCAGAAAAAGGGACTGAATTAAAAACCTTTCTCGCCACGTGGCTTGCCGGCATTTTAGAATTGGAGGACAATATTGCGCCACTGATTAACAGGGCGTATCGTTTGGGCCCTGCAACTAGAAGAAATTCCAAATATCCACGAGATATTATCGCTTCATTCCCGGACGACCGAACAAGGGAAAAAATTCTGAAAATTGCTAGAGAAAAGAAAGGTCTCCTGCTTCAGAACTCAAAAATAACGGTCCTGTTAGACCTATCCACCGAGACCCTGCAACACCGGCGCCAGCTAAGACCCATTACACAAGTCCTAATTGAGAACAAATTTCGTTTCCGATGGTCATCGCCAGTGGAGATTCAAGTTATCCATGAGGGACGGCGATTCACTGCTACGGACCTAGATTCGGGCGTGAAGCTCCTACAAGACCTGGGATTAGAATTCAAGCAACCCCACTCTTCCGCGTCCCGAGACGAGTATTCTACGAGATGGTTTCGCAACCAACGCTGAATGCTTTGGCACACGGAAGGAAAGAGAACCTTTTACAATTACTTTGACTATAACTTTTACTTATATCTTCCAGAAGCCGCTTTATTCAACCGTATGTATACAGTAGCCGCTGAAAGTGCGACGACAAACCTCGGAAGAGACTAGACATCCAAGACGAATCCCCTTTGCTAACTTCGGCGCCGTTCCCGAGGACGGCTTTTGTGTATTCTGGGTGAACTCAAAAGCTCTACTTTTACTATTATCTTTAATTGCTTTTCAACACTATTTCATTTTGAGCTATAGGCTTATGACTTGGTGACTTTAACCTACTTCAGTTTTTGGTGTTTTTTCTTTTTCTTTGAACTAAGTAGAAAAACCTAACTCTCATGAGAAGAGACCAAGCCACTTATATTAATTTAATACATGGTGAATTTAACCTATTTAATTTATATCGCTATAAAAATAGTTAATTTGAATATGTTTATGATAAATACGTTTTATTTTACTTGTCTGAGTAAATTATGCATGTAACGACTGCCAATTGGGAATCCCAATCTATTTGAGTTATTTAGTAATAATAATATGGTGACTTCAACCTACCTTAGTTCCTTTCTATTTTTATATGCATTATTTTACAGGTTTGATCAATAAATATGTGCACGATTGTTAAGTGGTAGCCCCAACCTATTTGATTTATTTAGTAACACCAATATGGTGACTTCAATCTACTTTAGTTTCTTGTTATCTCTATTTTCTATCTAAATATATAGTGTATTCAACTCATCTTATTTATATAGTTATAAATATAACTCAGTTGAACAAGAGTATGGTGAATTAAATATATTTCATTTCAGCAGCCCTTAAAGGTTAGAAATAACAGATAAATGGTGAATTTATTTCACATAACAACATGATATGTAAAATATTTATTTTTAATTGATTATGGGGAAGCTAACCTATCTCAATTTAACAGTTAAGGTATAATTGGAACATTGACTACATGGTACACCTAAAATGTACAATAATTTGGTGTTTGAACTATTTTTGTAACTCCAATTTTTCAAATATATATATGATGATCCTAAATCCCTTTATGCTAACAAGTATGACAACAATTTATATTTTCTTCTAAATGTAGAGTATATTTAATTTGTTATGACCAGTCAATTGAGATATGTTAGACTTAAATAACCTTCTATATTAAAGAGAGACATTAAGAACATGATCTAGACTTGATTTGAGTATAGCCTGTTATATGGCCAAACTTTTAACTTACCATTTAAATCTTTTTTATTGAAATTTGGTATATCAATAGATAAGCTCTGTTAATGTTGATGGCTATTATTGCAATGTTTTTCATTAAGACGGTTCAAACCTATTTTAATTAACTGTTTGGGAAACCTAAACAAAGCGAAGTGGTCAACTTGAAATATAATATTTTATATAACTATTATGGATGGGGTGGGGGGTTTTGTTTACTATTTCCCCCCACATATTCAATTTACAATAATCTATATTCAAAAATTTTCTATAAGGCTAAGATTATTAGCCTTTAAGCATAGGTCTCATTGTTATTTGGGACCAGCTAAATAGTAATCTCTCCCAGCAGATTAGGGAGATTTTGTTTATAGTTGTTGATGATGTTTTTGTATCTATACCTCTGTTTTTCTAAGTTTTTGTTATTTAGTTATAGAAGTCCATTTAAATGCCAAGATTTGAAATTCAGTTTTGACACTTTACACTACCAATCTTCTTTGATAAAAATAGATAATTTCTTAAAAATCATCCTTGCCCTATTTATGTATATTTTACACTATCCCCTATGTGATGATGGCTGATAGGTTGAGAGTTTATTCTTTTAATTGTAATGGACTTAACAATAGGATAAAAGTTAAGCGGATTTCTAATTTTCTAGCTAAACAAAAACCGGATATATTATTCATCCAAGAGACCCACATTAGGCATAAGTCGCAACCTATACTTAAACATAAGTGGTTTGCTTCACAGTACCATGCTTCAGGCTCATCTTCATCAAGAGGTGCTGCCATTTTATTTTCAAATCGGATTACCTTTCATTGTCAAAAGCACCTTATAGATCCCAAAGGCCGATATATTTTTTAAAAAGGTTTATTAAATAATAACTCCATGACCATAGGATCCATTTACGCACCAAACAGTGAACAAGAAACTTTTTTAGAACAGACATTCCAACTTCTTGATTCTTTTTCTGAGGGCAATATTATCCTTGGAGGGGATTTTAATTCTGTTATGGATCCCATTTGGGACAAATCTTATAGTCCTCCCCACATACCTCAAAGAAAACCTAAATTTAAACCCTTTTTACAAAAATTTGTTATGCAATACCATCTCTGTGATGTTTGGAGAATACAACATCCCGGAGTCAAGGATTATACTTTTTTTTCTTCCTGTCACAACTCCTATTCAAGGATTGACTATATATTGGTTTCGCCATCACTTATAAATAAATGTGAATCCTCAGATATAGGCCTCAGATCTTTATCAGACCATGCATGTATAGAATGTGTAATGAATTTGACGACAGACTACCAAAACACTAGAACTTGGACTTTTAACAATTCTATTTTATTTAATCAACTTGCATGCACAGATATAGAAACTTCAATTATGGACTATTTTTCTCAAAATATTTCTTGTGGAGTGGCTTCGCCAGTGGTATGGGATGCACTGAAGGCAGTAATTAGAGGCAAGATCATTTCAATATCAGCTGCCTATAATAAAGAAAAAAATAAATTAGAACAGGAAATCCTAGCTAATATAAAACACTTAGAATTTAAACACAAAAAAAATGGTTCCAAGAAAATCTATCGGCAATTGCTTACAGAACGAGCTAAATTAGAAGCCCTAGATACCACAAAGATCCAAAAACAATTGCTGATGTTAAAACAGAAATATTGATATAAACATCCGAGATCAATTAAATTATTAACTTGGAAACTTAAAAATAAACACACAACCAACAACATAAATGTATTAAAAAACCCAAAAGGAACTCTCATCTATGATTCAAAGGACATCTTAACATTATTTAAAGAATTTTATCAAAATTTATATGCCACTGACAACCCACCGTATCCATCTATACATCAATACCTACAAACACATGGAATACTTAAACAATTAACCCAAGCACATGCAACTAGCATGGAGGAACCGATAACAGCACAGGAACTCGCTAATGCAGTTAAACAATTGAAACCCTCTAAGGCCCCAGGAAGGGATGGCTTCACAGCCGAGTTTTATAAAAAATTCCACAAGGTTTTAGAAAAAAATTTCTTAGAAATTTGCAACAATGTTATGCAAAAAGGAGAAATCCCAGAAACTTGGACACAAGCGAAAATTATAGTGATACCAAAAAAGGGCACTGACAATTTGAATCCAAAATCATTTCGACCCATTTCACTTTTAAATTGCGATTATAAAATTTTTGCAACAATTATGACTAATAGACTAAATGCAATTATCGGGGATTACGTTAACATCAACCAAACAGGATTTATCCCAGCTAGGGATATCTCCGACAACATAAGGAAAACGCTAGGTATTATTTTTTACAGTAAAATTCATTTAACTGATACATGCCTAATGTCGTTAGACATTGAAAAAGCTTTTGATAAGGTTGAACACCCGTATTTAAAGGAAATTATCCAACAAATGGGATTTGGTCCCAATTTCTGCAGAATGATTAATACACTATATGCCTCACCCAAAGCACAGATTTTTATTAATGGTTTGTTATCGGAAGAATTTACTTTATCCAGAGGGACGAGACAAGGTTGCCCTCTGTCCCCCCTTCTTTTTGCCCTTTCAATTGAACCGCTAGCTAACCAACTTAGACAAACTTTATTATTTCCAGGTATATCTATTAATCATAATACCTATAAAGTTAGTCTTTTCGCAGATGATCTAATAATTTATATTCAACATCCTCAACAGTCCATTACACTTATTGAAAACGTTTTAGATAATTTTGCATTAATATCGGGATTGCATGTCAATCGATCCAAAACAGTGTTATACCCTATAAACTTAACTACTGACTCTGAACAATTTCTTCGTTTGCGCTTTCAATACCAATGGGTCACGAGCTTTTGGACATATTTAGGAGTTAAAATCCCTAGAGACTTAACCAAACTGTTTAAAATTAATTATGAAGAAACCATAACAAAAATGAAGGCACAGTTGGAAATTTGGCACAAACAAAATATTTCTTGGCTTGAAAGAATTCAAGCCATTAGAACATTTGTTTTTCCTAAACTCTTGTTTTTATTTCGTACACTTCCACTTCCAATACCCTCGTCTCTATTTTCTAAATGGCAATCCTGTTGGATCAAGTTCATATGGGGCTATCGCAAATCGAGAATTAGAAAGAATACTTTAACTCGACCGACCCGAATCGGAGGCTTAGCCCTCCCGAACATTAAATTGTACTATGAGGCATCCATTTTATCAACAGTTGTTCGTATACTAAATCTACAGCCGCAACCTGAATGGGTTAAAATAGAAGAATCTTTTTTACAAAGCAAACAATACGATGTTGCCATTTGGAATAAAAATCTAAATAACCCACGAGACAGACATCAACATGTATTTGTTCATTCTTTATTTACAATTTGGAAAAAACACCGACCACAAATAACTTCGAAAATCTCACTTGCATCCATCTATTATGGTCAGGACTGGTTTCAACCAGCTAAAGCCCCTAACACATTTATCCAATGGAAACAGGGAGGTCTGAATACTTTATATGATCTAACCCGAAATAAAAAACTATTGGAAAAAGACAAATTAGACAAAAAAACGAAATCTGTGCTACCATGGATGGAATTTAACCAACTAAGCCATTTATTTTCTCGACCAGAACTTAAACAAACTTGCAACACACCACTTTCAGTTTTTGAGAAACTGGTTGTCCTACCGCGTAATAAAAACACAGGACTAATTTCCACAATTTATAAGTTGTTGATTGATCCACAGCCGCATTGTCTTCCCTCCTATGCTAATGCATGGGCAAAAGACCTCCAACAGAACTTTCCCGATGACTTTTGGGACTCAGTTTGGTCCTCTTACGCTTCAACATCAAAATCCTTAAATATTCAACAGCAAAATTTTAAAATTATTTCACGCTGGTATCTAACTCCTACAAAAATTCATAATATATGCCGAACTGTTTCCCCGCTATGCTGGAAAAATTGCGGGAAAACAGGATCCTACTTGCACTGTTGGTGGGCCTGTCCTGTGATCTCTGCTTTTTGGAAAGATATTATCTTGGAAATTAAAAAAACTGAACGGAAAGGAGGTTCCCTGGTCACCAACGGTCATACTCTTAAACAAT
>NW_015173137.1:155681-218785 GCF_001447785.1 Gekko japonicus
ATTGCTATAGTGCTATAAAGTTATAACCATCTTGTAACGATTCCTTATTTTTGGTGTGTGTGTGTCTCTTTAAAAGTTTGGTTGCATGGCTGTGGTAAGTAGACTAGAGTGGTTGAGAGAAGCAAGCGTGGTATGATTGGTGGTTGACAGAGAGGGGGAGGGGTTTTGGAAGTGAAAATGAGTGGATGAGTATGTATGTCTGTCAGGAGTAACAGTTACAGGTTTGACAGTTGATAAGTTCAGTTAGTTCTGTGTGGGGAATGAGTTAGACAAGCAGTTCTGTGTTGAAACAGTTATAAGCTGAAGCTGAGTGTCTAGGAAACGGTAAAGTTTAATTGAAGACAAGTTATAGGAAAGGCTGTATGTCCTGGAGAGAAACAGTGAACATATATGACCTTGAGTTAAAGTGTTACAAAGTTACCTGAAAGATCCCTGTCAGTAAGGGAGCAGATTGTGTGTGATACACCAAGCATTTGTTCATTATTTACACATCAATAGTTACATTGTACTACCCTCTTATTTATGCTTTATTTTAATAAATCCTCTTTCATTCAAGTATACCAGCTCTGAAAGAAATACTTCCCAGGACCACATAGTCCCTCGTAAGCCTTGAACTCGGTCTACCTAACCAGTAAGAGCAGAAGTAAAAGTATA
This sequence comes from Gekko japonicus, assembly GCF_001447785.1. Classification (NCBI taxonomy): domain Eukaryota; kingdom Metazoa; phylum Chordata; class Lepidosauria; order Squamata; family Gekkonidae; genus Gekko; species Gekko japonicus. The sequence goes on from NW_015173137.1 coordinate 156,336, forward strand.
AAGGTTTGGAAATCCTTAAAATTTCCTGGTGGCAGCCGTATATACCCAGTAGAACAAAATAGAACACTTTTAAAGTAAAAACAGTCCTCCAGAATAAGGAGGACGTCACACATCTGTATTCCAGTTCTTCTGAATTCCATTCCCCTCCCCAAAGTAAATTTGTAGCCCGTTTCATTGCAGAGATATAAGGGGGAAAGCATATCTCTGCAACAAAGGGCCAGAGACTTTTTAAAAATGAAAGCTGGGGATTCAGGGATTCAGAGGAGTTGGTAAATAGACCACTGTAATGTTACAACACCACAGTGATACATCAATTGCTTTTTTGCAAAGCACAAAAATACTTTCCAGTGTTGTGGGGGGATAGAGACAGTGGGGTGGGGCCTGAGGTAAGGAAAACGGTGCTGATGTGGGTGGTACCGGCAAAACTGTACATTTTGTCCACATGGCATACAAATTTGCTTTGACTGCAAGCTTTCCAGAAAGAGCATACCGAACCAAGTTTGGAAATGATCACAGCAAAACAGCGGGAAGCACACCAAACCACAGCTAAACCTCTGGGTGGAAACAGCCTGTCATATAGGTTTTCCTCCTGCTCTCCCTCCAAGGAGCTCAGGACAGCGCACGGGGTTTCCCCATTGCTGTTTCTTCCTTGCAACCACCATGTGAAACAGAGCTAGATTTGAATCCAGTGACACCTTAGAGACCAACAAGAGTTTTGGCATATAAGCTTTTGAGAGTCAGACCTCCCTTCACTAGATAACTTTGAGTTTCAAAAGCTTATACTTCTAAAACCTCCCTGGTCTCTAAGGTGCTCCTGGACTGGAATCCAGCTGTTCAACAGCAGACCAACAAGGGTACCCTCTGAAACCACATGAAACAGGTGAGACTGAGAGAGGGTGACTGACCCAAGGTCTCCCAGCAAGCTTCCATGACAGCGTAGAGACTTGAACCCAGGTCTCTCAGATTCTAGTCCAACACTCTAACCACAACTGGCATTTGGTATTTGATGGCCCACTTAAGGGATGGAAATGTATGATGTGTGTACGCTTAGGGTCCCTGTGCATCCTGCTTTTTAAAATGCTGACATTTCGTGCCTAGGTAATGGAACATTTTTGCAAAGCCAGACCCTGCAACCTGTCATAGATTATCTGTGTAAATTGAAAAATGTAAACATTCACTTTTTGTGCTGATGTGTCATAACTGAGTCAGCTTTCCTTAGTCAGGATGGAGGAAGTAAATGGACAGTCTGCCACATGCATAGTCACAGCTCTGTGGTTATAATGCTGGATGGAGGACTGTGGCAGAATGTGCCTGCTCTGACCTGCAGGCCCCATTCCGCCCTGTCCTCCTAGGGGTTCCCAACTCCCTGGAGGGGCTTTTCCTTTCTCTCTTGTGTAGCCGCTACCACCGCCTGCCCTTTTAAGGAACTGTCCGCTGGGAGGGATAGGACTCCCAGCTTCCCTTCCAAGTTCTGAGGCCTTGCCTGTGTGTTTCCCACTGCCCACTGTCTGGCTACCATGGGGACAGTTTAATGCCTTGTGCGCCCCTGGGGGAATGGCCACTTGCCAACCACCCTGGAGCCCCCTTTAAAAATACTGTGTCAGAAACAGTGGAGGACTGTATGGTACAGAGCATCAAAAGTGTAAAGTATTTATTAAAAAGAAAGTGTTTACAAACATACTTTTAGCACCATGCCAGACTGAGCAAGAAAAACAAAAGAAATTGGCAAAAATGCAAATCCTCTGACCCTCTCTTTATACATGGCCTACCAGCTGTTAAAATAGGACAGGCTCTTTTATCTTAGGAGATTACAGATCTCTACAAAGTTACCATTACCTTCTAGCTTGCTCCAACACTCCCAGTAGAGCACATGGTCAATTGCTGCCTGCTTGCAGACCTGAGCTCAGAGTTCTCCTGAATGCATCATCCCAAAGAAAGAGTGCTATTTCCTGTTGCAATGAGATTTTATTATCTCTCTCTCTCTCCCCGCCCACTTGACCCGGTCAGCCCAGGTTGAGGAAGCGTTTCCTCCAGCTCCTGCCTGGAGATCATCTCCAGAGCTGTTCTAGTCTACAGTCCTCCAAACTCTATTCCCTGCCTGGAGAAGGGGGGGGGGAGAAGGGGGAGGCTTAATCCTCCCATTGTCTCTCCGGCTACATCTATAAGCATTTGTAAGAAGGTGGACTTAAAAACTTTTTGAAACACCAAGTGGAGGTTTGCTCCTTGCCAGCCTCCCAGGAGAAAGTGCATTTTCACGAGAACTAATCACTTCCTTCAAGGAGAGTTCTTCTATTCACACATAACACCAACCATACATGGAGGCTGAGCTGGGACTACAAACACATTTTTAAACATAACCTTCCATGGACTGAAAACCTAGATTTCCTACATGTTCAAAACTGGGAGAAGGCTGTCTCCGGAAGCATTTTGGCTCTAAGATCCAGAGGCACCTTACTCGGCACCACCATGGCACTTGTAGGAGAAGAAAGCGGATAGGTTGCAGCTGCCAATTCAGCAGGTATCAGATGACACAAAGAACCAATGGAATTCCACCCAGTCCTATAACCCTGCAGGTTTTAACTTGGCTTCTCAGTCTAAGAAACTTAGATAGAGTGGCTCTTGGGCTCCCTAATGCTGGGCCAGCAGCCCTGACAGACAGTCTATCAGAAGGATCACCTCAGATTATTAGTAAAGAGACCTTGATTTTGTTGTAGAATCTATGCTGCTACCACACCAGCTTGGGAAAAGTCACCCATGCTGTGGAAGGAGGAGCAAGCAGAGTGGAGGGATGTAAGGACAGTGTCTACATGTGGCTCAGTGGCAGAGCATCTGCTTGGCATGCATAAGGTCCAGGTTCAATCCCTGGTACCTCCAATTTAAAAAGAACCAGGCAGTAGGTGATGAGAAAGACCACTGAGACACTGGAGAGCGGCTGCTAGTCTGAGTATACAATATTGACCTTGATGGAGCAAGGGTCTTATTAGGCCAGGTTCATGTGTTGCTGCAACCACCTCCTTCCCTTCGACTGTGTCAGCCCATCAGTGCCACTACAAGAAGAATCCCCCTCCCCACCCTGCCGCAATTCCCCCTCCCTGCCAACAGCTCAGCTGTTAAATTAAAAAAAGCTCTGAAAGGGCAGTAGAAAGTGGAGCTTAGCCCGGTTCCCTGCCTCTGATGAGTGAGCATCCACATAGATGCTTGCCTACAGTTGCCCTGCCGTTTCCCCTTTGAGATGGAGCATCGGGCATTCATTTGTTTGCTTTGCTGTGGCTCCAAAGGAAGAAGTCCCAGGAGCCACATGACCCCCCCCAAAAGAGTGTTCCTGCAAAAACATGATTTTAAAATATTTCCGTGTTGAAAGAGATGACAGGACACACACAGTCACCTCCTTCAGCTCCAGAAATAAAATATACGTTTGCTCAGTGTCTACTAGTATGAGATTCCTGCATTTTACTATGGGGAGAGATAAAGTAGGGTGGGTCCCCCAAAGCGGGAGATGGTCCCGCTTCAAGAAGGCTGAGAGCCACCGCTCTAAAGGCCAATGACACAGCAGCCTTGCTGAAAGTAGTAGGCAGATCTGGTTAGTGCCTGGACATGAGATTTCCTCAGCACCCCATCTGTATGTGGAAAGAACCATCAATTTGCAGCTGACGAATGGCGACCCCAGCAAGGGGCCTTCAAGGCAAGTGAGAAGCTGGGGCAGGTTGCCGTTGCCTTCCTCTGCAGAGTCTTCCTTGGTGGGCTCCCTTCCAAGTACCGACCCTGCTTAGCTTCCGAGATCTGCCGACATCACGCTATGCCATGCCACCTTCCCTCCCAGAACCTCATATATGCCAGGCCACCCCAAATTCCATGTTGGAAGAAAGGCAAGATAGAAATGTCGTCTTCTTAATGGCCTTTCCATGTAAACATTCTAAACTTCTGTGTGGCTATTCCCTTCCAGGGTCTGTTTTCTTATTAAACAGTTTTATCTTACCGTTAAATGTTAACGGATGACTATTGCTTTGTGTGACTCATGGGGCCGGATTCTGAAGCCTGTCAGCACTGACAGCTGCAGGGCTTCCCAGCGTTGACTATTTTCTACCCCCTTATCCCATGATCTTTCTTTGGTTATCCTTCCTCTCAGCCCCGTAGCTAAGGACTTTTTAGGGAGGGGGCCTGGGGGGGCCCACCTGCTAATCCAATCAAAGGTTCCAGGGCAAGGGCTGCAGCAGCCACAGCCTCCGGGTCCAGCTCCCCCCCCCAAGGACCCCTAGTGCCTCTTCTCGCGCCAGGGACAGCCTCTGAAATCACTGCCCTTGTCCTCCCTGCCAACAGGCTGACAGGCAATCAGAGGGAGTTGGGGTAGGGGAGCCGAGGCTCAGGAAGGGAGCCCATAAAAACTGCTAGGGGGCCAGGCCCCGCGGGCCCCGCGTTAGCTACGGGCCTACTTCCTCTCCTCCCTAGCAAGCATTTCCAACCCTGAGTTGCAGGATCTGTGCGGAGCAATAGCCACGCAGGTGGGAAGGACACCAGGGTGGCCCCAAAATCACTGTTTTGACCAAAGTAGGGTTGCCAGCCTCCAGGTGGGGCCTGAAGATCTCCCTGAATCACAACTGACCTCCAGACTACAGAGATCAGTTCCCCTGGAGAAAATGACAGCTCATTACATCCTCTCTGAACTCCCTTCCCTCCCCAAACTCCACCCTCCCCAAATCTCCAGGGATTTCCCAAGCTGGAGATACTATGCTTTTGCCCCCTTCACCCCCCCCCACTGCAGTCTCTAGACATATGTGGCTATTATTCCACACTGGATCTGTGACCCCAGCAGGGCTATTTTTGGGCAGGAACGCACAGGATGGGAGTTCCGGCTGGCTCCTGAGTTGGCCATGCCCAGCAGGAACTCATTAGCATAATAGGCCACACCCAACAGCAGACACTCATTAGGGTTGGCTACATAAGGGGTGTGTGGCCTAACATGCAAAGGAGTTCCTGCTACAAAAAAGGCCCTGGGTTTTGACAACAAACAAGGTAAACAGAATAAGAAGCAAAAGGTGGGTGTGGCTGGATGAGCACACTTCTGGTAACATGGGGGTGTGGCCTAATATGCCAATGAGCTGTGCGGCCCAATATGCTAATGAGTTCCTGTTGTTGGGTGTGGCCTATTATGCTAATGACTTCCTGCTGGGCTTTTTCTACAAAAAGAGCCCTGGACACCAGAAATGGCTGCTGGGTGGAAGGAAGAGCCAGGAAGAACGGGGACCATCGCATGCACCTCCCAAGGTCATTGCACTGGATCCAACCTGGGGCTGGAAGCCTCCAGTTGGGGTCATGGCGAGCTCCCGGAATTAGAACTGGCCTCCGGGCGACAGAGATCAGCCCCTCTGGTTCATGGCTGCTTTAGAGGCTGACCCCTATGGCATCATAACCCACTGAGGTCCATCCCCTCCCTAAACCCTGCCTTCCCCGGGCTTCACCTCCCCCACCAAATCGCCAGGTATTTCCCAACCCAGAGTTGGCAACCCTAACCAACCCCATGTAAGCCTGCTGAGCACCTGGTTGGGACAGAAAAGTGGCACAGAAATGTTTTACACCAGCAGCTCTCAAACTTTAACACCCCCCGATTAAATTTGTATGGATCCTCGGGCCTGCCCCTTGATAGCACCTGTCACACGCTAGACACACCCCTGTATTAGGGTTGCCAGGTCCCCCCTGGCTGCCAGTGTGGGGTGGGGGGGGTAGGGTTGCAAGGTTGGGAAACTCCTGGACATTGAGAGATGGAGCCTGGGGAGGATCTCAGTGGAGTACAATGCCAGAGAGGCCACCCTCCAAAAGATCCATTTTCTCCAGGGGAACTGATCTCTGTAGTCTGGAGCAGTGTTCCTTCTAAGCCGAGTTAGTGTGAGCTAGCTCACAGTTCTTAAGCCTCCGGCTCACACATTTTTGCCTGAGCTCAGGAAGAAGGGCTCCAGAGTAAACTAATTGATGCAGCAGCCAAATCGCTGGCTCACAACTTTAATGCCAGTAGCTCACAAACTAGAATCTTTGCTCACAAGACTCCACTGCTTAGAGGGAACATTGCATGCCACCTCCTTCTTCTAAAAAACATTTCAAGGATCCCTTTAAATGCTTTTGAGAAGAAGCAGGGGGTCCTTTAAGGAAGCAGCTGGCCCTTTAAGGAAGAGGGCAGAGCCCCAATAGCCCCACCATAGCTATGAGTCAGGCACTTAGTCCCCTGCACCTTTGGTGTTATTTGCTTGAAAAACAGCCACTCTTTAAAAGTCCTCCGCAAGGAATGATGGAATACATACAATTACAGAATTCCTAAAATATCTGAACCCAAATCTTAGAACATTATTGAATACCCACAAATACAGGTAATTATGTCATTCCTGAAATCCAAATCTGACAAATACCTTTTTTTCCCTGGGTGCACATCCCTCACTCTCATTCTCTCCCTCCTCATGAATCAGAAACACTGAAGTGGGACTCCTTCCATGTCACAGATGATCATGCTGGTCTGATCAGACTAATCTATCTGATAATTGCCAGGAAAAAATTGTTCTGAGCACCAAAAGAGAATGGAAAGTATGAAGCTACAAACAAAACAATTCAACCAGCAGTCAAATAAAGGTCTTACAAATCTTTAGCCATGAAGGAATGTGAGGTATGAGTAAGATGAATGGCCACCCCCTCAGAGAGGCAAGGGCTGCCTGGAGAAAGGGCAGGCGCTGAATGGCCACACAGATCACTCTGACCAGCTGCACCTCCTGGTTCCAGAAAGCAGGCATCCAGCAAAGGAAGCAGGGCTCCAAAAATTATCTGCGGGACTTTAAAAGAGATAGTGTGGCCATAAAAATATGGACTTAGTGGGAGAATCAGGGAAGGATTTGGTGGGCAAAGGGAAGAAACCAGGTGAATTTTGACAAGGAGTGAAGCTCTTAAAGGGGTAGCAAAAAGACCTGAAGGGGGCTTGAGGAGGCCCTGAAGGGCCAGGGGCCACATCTCCCCAGGGACGTCCCATCTTTTATCAACATTGTCAAAGACAAGTCAATACCTAACAAAGGCAGAGATGGCCCTTTTAGTGCTTAGCTTGGTTTCAGCCACCAAGGTTAACAGTCATCCTACAGGCTGGCTGGTGTATTCCTCGTCATCTTCACCTGATTTCACCCAGGTTCCAGATCTGCTTTCCCAACTGAGGCCCTTCACCAGGCCTTGGTAAGTCCAAGCTCTGGCCACCATTCCTTTTTGCAGAGTTAACCCCTGAGGCAGCTAGGCCACCTAGGCCTGGGAATAGAGGTAGTTGTTGCCCCTTGGCCAGGAGGAATGCCAACTTTCTGGTCCAGGGGAGTCTCATGTCACTACCAATTAGGGTTTCCAAGTACCTACCTATGATCCGGCGGGGGACACATGCTTCCCTGCCAGAGGATTCTTGCTTGGAACACAGGCGCTGCACTATTGCTTGGAACACAGCTGGGCGACGCCCTGGTAATGGGACTGGAAACTCAATGGTACCATCGAGTTTCCAGCCCCACTGCTAGAGTGTCGCCCGGCTACATGCCTACGTCACGTCTGGGCGATGGAATAGTGCAGCGCCTGTGTTTTCCCCGTGGGAATGGTCCTGCGAAGAACAATACAACCCCGCCGAATTAAGGTAAGTACTTGGGAGCCCTGCTACCAACCATAGAGAGCTCAGGCCAGGCATGCTACTCTTCCTAGCTGGCCACAACCAGCAGCTTCCTCCCTACTGCCTTCTGTGGGGGTCTTTTTATCCTTCCTCTCCTCACTTGCCCAGTTCCTGATTTCCTGAGCAGGTCTTTTCCCCCAGGGAGAAATTTGCCCTTAAGTAGGGCTTTACTCTATTGGGAACTAGCACTGAGCATCCCTCCTCATATCTGTTCCTCCCCTGCCCCTCGCAGATCCACCGGAGGACTCCTTCTGCCCCACTGCTGTCATGCTGATGGGCAGTGCCCCATCCCACCCCTTCTCCCTCAGGGCTGGGGTTCCAGAGATGTGACAGGGTCCATCAGTCAGGGATGGTGTTGCTTCAGAGGGGAGGGCTTAGGCGTTGAAGGTCAATTAAAGTTGCCAACCTCCAGGTGGCAGCTGTGGATCTCCTGGAACTACAACTGATCACCAGCCCACAGAGATCAGGTCCCCCGGAGGAAATGGCAGCTTTGGAGGGTGCACACTATGGCAGAGGACCCCACTTTTTTTGAGCCTATGGGCAGATTTGGAATTCTGACAACAAAATGGCTTCCACAAGAGGTGGAGCCGCCATAAAATGGCTGCCAGAGCTTCAGAAGAAGAAGAGATGAGATTGGATTTATACCCCACCCTTCACTCGGAGTCTCAGAGAGGCTTACAAACTCCTTTCCCTTCCCCTCCCCACAACAGACACCCTGTGAGGTGGGTGGGGTTGAGAGAATTCTGACACAAACTGCTCTTTTTCAAGGACAGCTGTGCCAGAGCTTGTGATTGACCCAAGGTCACATCAGCAGCTGCAAGTGGAGGAGTGGGGAATCAAACCCGGTTCTCCCAGATTCGAGTCCGCACTCTTAACCACTACACCAAACTGGCTCTCTTCCCTACAGTAACGAAGCATAGAGCCTTGTGCTGTGGTACCAGCAGCTGCCAAAGCAACATTAAAAAAAATCTGCACTGCGAATCAGATTTCCAGTAGTCAGTCAGAAGCTTTGATGTGCAAAGTCCTTCTTGGCCCCACCCACTTCCTAAGAACCCTTGGCAGGGACTGTGCTGGGGATCCCTGTGCTATGGAATCCTACCCTTGTTGATCTCCCTCCCCTCCCCAAATTCCCCGGGGGTTTCCCAAGCCAGAGCTGGCGACCCTAATGGTCGAGAGGAAAACTTTTACTCCCTCCCCCAAGGGTCGGTCGGTTGAGAGGAAAACTTTTACTCCCTCCCCCAAGTTTAAACCTGACTTAACATAATGCCTGCTGCTAACTGGATCTGAGGCAAAAATACTCTGTGAGGTAAAATATCTGAGAACCAGCCAGCCAAGCACAGCGAGAGAGGGCTGAGAGGGGAACCCTCCCAAAGCCATTCTAGGTCATCTTTGGGATCCAATTCACAGGCTTGATTATACGATACAGCCCAAAGTAAGCACTTTAAAATCTTGTTGACTTCAGTGGAAAAGATTAAGTAGACACTTAACTCTCCCAGTTCAAATCAAAAGTATTTAGCTGATTCATTCTCTTTAGCTTACCTGAGCTGATACGGCAATGGACACACATCAGATGGTCAAGGGTAAATGTATTTTTCTATTCCCAACCAAGGAGCTCTGGGCTTTCGAACTTGTGGGAATGTGTGGAAAAGCGGCAAGATCTGAGAAAGCTGCCTGAAGACTTCCCTACTGCAAGGTTTGCCAGCTAGCCTGGAGAAACATATCGTGTCTGTTTAATAGAGATGATGTTGTTTACCTCCATGCCATGAAAAGCTTCAGCTGCCCATTTCCACGCATTAACAACCTCTCTTCAGCTATCATAGTTTGGTCACATTATGAGAAGGCAAGAGTAAGAAAAGTTGAAGGCAGCAAGGAATGAGGAAGACCCAACCTGAGATGGATGGACTCAGTCAAGGAAGCCACAAGGGCCCTCAGTTTGCGAGAGCTGAGCAAGGCTGGTAACGGTAGGTTGTTGCGGAGGACATTAATTCATAGGGTTGCCATAAGTCAGAAGTGAGAGTCAGTTTGGTGTAGTGGTTAAGTGCATGGGAGAACCGGTTTTGATTCCCCACTCCTCCACTTGCAGCTGTCTGGATGACCTTGGGCAAGCCATAGTCCTGTCAGAGCTGTTCTTGAAAGAGCAGTCCCCAAAAGAGCTCTCTCAGCCCCATCTACCTCACAGGGTGTCTGGTGTGGGGAGGGGAAAGGAAAGGAGTTTGTAAACCATTCTGAGACTCTGAGTGAAGGGCGGGGTATAAATCCAATCTCTTCTTCTTCTAACACACACACACACCTCTCCAGAGGCAGGAACTTGTTCCCCATGCTAGTTCACAACTGCACTGTACAGGGAAGTGGGGAATGCAGCAAAACTTTGACGTTCAAGGCATCTCCCGTGCCTTCACAGAGCCTCTGTCCTGCGCATGTCCTTCAGTCTTGTCCTCACATCAGTTACCTCATTCTCTCTTGTGTGACCAAGCCTCCAGCCAAACATGCTCATGCCAAGTAATTAACCCCCCCCCCATGTGGTTTTTCAATGCACTGAGTTGTTTGTTTTAGCTGAGTTCAGAATTGGTCTTGCTTTGTAGGGGGAAGGCAGTGAGGAATATGAACAGCTGGTGCTTCAGGAGCAGAAAGGAAGGGTCTGGTTAGCTGCTTGATGGACAGTTGGGATATCTGTCCCAGTCCTTTGAGGGGCACCTAGGTGCTAGGTGCTAGGTGCTATCACTGATGGTATGGCCAAGCTTTCCTCCACATGTCTGACTGTTTCACCAAGTCGAGGACATGGTGGTTAGCGGATAACTGCTGATCATGCTTCTCTTTACTACCTCTGGGCCAGAGAGGAAACACGGTGAGTTCTGAAGGCAGGTCCTCGAAGTGATTAATGGTATTATCTTGGTGAGGGAACCCCAACCTTGTTGAACCAGTGGGCATTTTTGGAATGTTGAGAACAGGAATTGGGTGCCCCAACAAAATGGCTGCCAAGGGTAGGGTTCCCAATCCCCAGTTGGGGCCAGGGGGTCCTCTGATTTGGAGGCCCTCCCCCTGTTTCAGGGTTATCAGAAAGCGGGGGGAGGGGGATGAAATGTCTGCCGGGTACTCCATTATACCCTATGGAGACCAGTCCCTATAGGGTATAATGGAGAATCGATCCATGGATGTTTGGGGCTCGGGGGGGGCGGCTGTTTTTTGAGGTAGAGGCACCACATTTTCAGCATGCCTCTCCTCAGAAAACCTCCCCAAGGTTCAAAAAGATTGGACCGGGGGGTCCAATTGTATGAGTCCCAAAAGAAGGTGTCCCCATCCTCCATTATTTCCAACGGAGGGAAGGCATTTAAAAGGAACACAGTAGCTTTAAATGGGGTGGCCAGAATGCCCTTCGGAGTTCAGTCGTGCTTCTTCCCTCCCCTCTCCCAGAGGCTCTTGGAAAGTCGCCTGCCGGCTTCTCAGCCTCTCCTGGCAATCCTGAATGGTACCAGTGTGGCTTGGGTGGCGAATGAATTGAGAGCAACCACTGTGTTAGAAGCACAAGCTCCTACCTTGGAATCACAGGAACCTTCTGGATATGGGGGGTGGACCTGGAAGTGACATCACAAAAGTGATGTCATATCCTGGCTCCTGGCTCCACCCCCAAAAATCTCCTGAATCCAAAGTCCCCAAATATTTCCTGAGTCCAACCTGGCAACCCTAGCCAAGAGCCCTGGGTCCAATCACCAAATGGTGGGAGGTTCTACACTGGAGGCAGCTCTTTCCAAATGGGTGTTCCCTTTAGACGCAGAGGAAATGCCTCCTGGGCTGTTCTGAAGCATCATCATCATCTCCTCCTCCTCCTCTGAAGTGGGCAAATGCTGGGACTGGCTGTAAGGCTTTGTGGAAGAAGAAGGAAGGTGCCAGGAAATACATCTCCCGGCCCCATGGCTCCCACAGGGTCCACAGACCTGGGCTGTTCTGAAGCATCTCCTCCTCCTCCTCCTCCAGTGAAGTGGGAAAATGCCGGGACTGGCTCTAAGGCTTTGTGGAAGAAGCAAGAAGGTGCCAGGAAATACATCTGCCGGCCCCATGGCTCCCACAGGGTCCACAGTGGGGACTGTTTTTCTAGATAGTTGAATTGGGACGGCTGAACGGGACGGGCTCCACTATCAGTGTGTGACTGACTACCATATTTAGGATCAGCGAGCAATTTCCCCTTGGGCCAGAGTAGCTGTGACCCCCCCCCCTTCATTTTCTCGTCATCACCATGCAAATTGGCTTGCCTGTGGGAGGCATCTGTAGCAGTTGAATTATTTAGATATTTATGCCCCACTTTTCTTACCAGTTGGGACCCAAAGTAACGTATAACACAGTTCTCCCCTCCTCCATTTTACCCTAACAACAACAACCCTGCGGAAAAAGTTAGGCTGTGTGTGAGAGAGAGAAAAAGAGAGAAAGAGACAGAGAATAACTGGCTGAAGGTCCCCCAGCAAGCTTCCATGGCAGAGTGGGGATTTGAACCGGGGTCACCCTGATCCTAGCCCAACACTCTGACCACTATTACCGCGCTGGTCCTTTGCTCTGGAAGCACTTTTCCACACCACGTATTCTCTTGCAGCACCCTCTGAGCTCCTGCAGTTGATCCTTTGTGGAGGCAAGACTGGGAGAGGGAGTATCTGCGTGGAGTTTGGCTTCTTTATTTCGTAAGCAATTTTACATCCTCAGGAATTCTCGGGTTGAGTCATGCTGAGGCCAAAGTCTGATGCGCTCAATGCTACAGCATTTGCGTTTGCTGTGCACGCACCATCACGGGGCACCTCAATGTGTGAGAATGAAGATACGGATAAACATGCGGCAGCCATAAACCGGGCTGATGGTTGCTCTGTGGCAGATGTTGCCTGCGTGCTGCTGGGTGTTTGGAGACACACGTCCTCCCTTCATGTTTCATATGTTCAGTGAAGCAAATACATTGGGGGCAAACGTATTCCAGGTTGTATGGGAGATCTACAATTTCTCAGTGCTATTTTAACATTGAAAAGCAGCTTGGGAGGATCCCAGTTACCTTTCAATCATAAAATTTTCCCTGCTTGGCCATGAAACTCATTGGGATCAGCCTGAGTGATAAATAAGGGCCTTTCCGTATCATAAATGATCATCCTGGTAACTGGCGCATCAAAGCTTTACTCTAGCCAGTCCCTGATATGCTTACTTTCTTGATGCAATGACATTTTTAAAAGATCAGGAGGGGGATACCATTTAAACATGCAGTTCCCCAGCTCTGTTTTGCAATGGTAAACAGGAAGGACTGGACCACATTCTTTCCCTATGCCTTGAATTCTGGCCATAGACAGAATCATAGATAACACAGACCTAGCAAGCGTTGACATCCTTATGAGATGTATGGATTACTTTGCTGGATGCATCATTCTCCTCCCTCTTTGAAAATCAGGAAGTGGTGCCAATCTTCAGTTTAAATATTTCCCCACAGCTCAGTGGACCAAAGGAAAGCATGGTACCAGATCTGCCTGAAGTCACAACATTTGTTCTGGAAGGTTGGTTTATAATTCCAGATGTGTGGGTATGGGGTGTGGCTAATTATTGATGAAGGCACTTTGCACACACTCAAAAATCCTCTTGTGTTATTGCAACATATATCCCAAACCTCGACTCTCAAAACAAATCCTGATGCTAGTAAGTCTTGCTTACTTTTTAAAACTACACATACTCAGCCTTTCCTTCAGGGTGGAAATCTAGAGTTCTCCTCTCCTTTATTTTATGCTCACAACCACCCTATGCGACTAGCTGTAGATCAAGCAATGAATTTTATACCTGATGGGAGATTGAAATCCACACATCACTGGCTTATTGTGCTATCGTTACGGTGTAGTAATCATTCACAACTAGATTTTGCCATAGACAAGCCTATCCAGGAGTTGAATGATGGATGGCTACAGTGAAATTTCAAGCAATGTGTAGATGCAACCTCACTCCAATAACACAGTGATGACGCTTCACCCCCCTCCCCATTTCTGTGCCTCAGTGGTAACACTCATAACCTTGCTGTGTCTCTCTGGACAAGAATAGATTCCCCTCCCGGGGTTAAATGGCTCAGCCTCAGCACCTGCCTTTTGTAGCCACTGAAGCTGAAAGACAGATGAGCCATGCGTCTGTTTCTAATGAGACTGTCTGGCCTTACTTCATTCAGCCACCTGCTGCCACCCACATCAGCCGATTCCTGCTTCTCTGCGACTAGGTGACTCCATCCTACGCTTCTGGCATTCCCCCCAATCCAGCATTACATCAGCTCTTGGATGTAAATGCCAGCAGGCTCTTCTTCTTCCACAAGATAGGGGATGCGAAAGGCAAGGCAAAAGTGGGGCCCAGGAAGGGGCATCTTCCTTGACATGCCCTAGAGAGTGCTGGGAATTGTAGGGGTTGGTTTTTTTTGCAAGGGTGTTGCTGAGAATCTCAGTTGTGACCCCTTGGCTATTGCAAAGCTACAGTCCCATTAATGGGAGGGTCCAATTCAATTAGTTTTAGGTTGTGGCGGAGGTATATATGCCCCCTCACTGTTAAGACTGTTGGATAATGTAACTTTGCATGCAAGAGGATTTGGGAGGGAAAGGGTTAAAAGAATTCTCTCTCTCTCTCTCTCTCTCTCACACACACACACACACACACACTCTCTCTCTCTCTCTCTCTCATGCCTGCGCGCACACACTTCGCAGTTGGCCCAACCCTCTCATGAGTTAGATGTTGAACCTCTCTGGCTGTTGCTTGCCTTCTATTTTATCGTATACAGGACCTCTCTGCTCTCTCTTACCTGGGCTTGGAATAGTAGCAAGTTCACCTTTTTAATCTGTTTACAATGTTAAATGTACCTACATGAATATGTCATGTAAGATGTGCTTCAATTTTTGTAACCAAAATTTCTTTCTCTTGTTACCATAGGAGTCAGATCATCTTTATAATTTCTTGAACAGCATTTCCCCCTTAAACAGGGAAATGTGGAGAATCAGGGATATTGCCAAAAAAGCTTCTGTGCTTCCAAGACAAATGATTCCCTCCCCCATTTAACCCAATACAAACAACGCATGTCTGCACTGCAGCTAAGCTCATGTGTTTTGTCCAGCGTTGATTCATAACAGACCTGTGTCTCTTTCCTGGGGCTGAACTCTTGATTCTGCTCCACCCCACCCCACCCCCCAGCATTTCCAGTGTCCACATAGCATTGGGGTCATTAACACCCTAGGGGTGCCAATTGTCCTGTTCCTTTATTGTGCTTCCCTCTGACAGCATGTCCTGGGTCTGCATAATAACCAAGTGCTAACGCCACGGGACTGGCATTGGTTCTGTCCACTAGGAATGCCTGATCACGGCTTCTTGTTTGTAATTTATGGAGATGAGCGGAGATGGATTTGGGCAGCTGTGCAAACTGTATTTGAGAGCTGAAAATCTAACAACTACAGATCCCCCCCCCCCCCGATTTTTGAAGGAATGAACCAGTGGATTATCCTTGAGGTGTATGTGTAAGTTATCCATGTTAAAGCCCGCATTAAACATTAGTTTGTTGTTTATTATATTTCTGAGCTTGGATCGTAAGGTGCTGTCCTGTACAGTAGCAGCTTCTCCAAAAGAACAACTTTTTTTGTCTGCAGAGGAGTGGGGTTTTTTTTTTGGCCAATTTCTCTTTCCTGCTGCAGAACCCCAGTTTGCAATCCAAAGACCCAGAAGGAACGCAATTTCAGGGTGCACAAAGGCCGGAAGTGAGAAGGCAGGGAACTTGCCTTCCTCTAGCGAGACTGCTTACATGGCTTAGGATCCAAGACATGGTTTCAGAGTACTGCTTTATTGTTATTTTAAAATTATTTTAATTGTCTTTGTTGTCATTTTTATATATTTTTTAGCTTGCAAGGCACCTTGGGGGTTCTGGAACAGATCCCAAGGTGGGACACAAATCTTTTAATCCAATAAACAAATATTTATCATCCGAATATCTTCGGGGGGCAGTGTTATATAACACAGCAGGCCAAATGTGTCCCCCCCTCCATCCATTACAACTTCCATCACTGTAACGAAGTACTAATATTGCTTTCTGTATGATAACAAAGAGAAAAGTTGTTGCAGGGAAATCAAGGAGTCACTGACTCCAAGTAAGCAATGAGTCTTACAGCGTGTACCCCCTTCCAGCGGATGCATCCAATTAGAGGGTTTGGTATCAAGGACCCTGATTTAGAGCAACCTGAAGCCTGCAAGCTACACAGCTCTACAAGATCAAGGTTTTTGCAAATAAAATAGTCAAATGAAGGACAGCTGCACAACCCATCCTGCGTTTCTTGGTATCTCTTTAGCCCTGTTCACACATTACAGTGAACCCATGAACAACCTACTTGTTTGTAAGGAACAGCCAACACACATTCACTCTACACATGAAACCAGGGATATGGAGTTTTAATCACATGGCCAGCTGAACACACATTACATGAGAATTACTCAAAATATGTATAAAGAAAACTCCGTGTACACTGTGCACAGATTGTACGTGCATTCACTGTAATTTATGAACGGGGCTCTGGTGTATGTGTGCGCGTTTGTGTATGGCTTTCAACATCCCAAACACAATCCAGTATAGAGCTGGGTATACTTCATTTTTTTTTAAAAGCCTAATATTGAACCCAATGGGTTCAAAAGAATCTAACTCTGGGCTGGATTGTGACCTGGCAGTGAATCACAGAAACCCCCAAACCAGCAATGCTAGAAACTTCCTGCAGTACCAGCAGACATAACACTGGTATTATTTCACAACAGCTCCGCAAACTGGGGATACATCACTCCACAGACCCATCTCCAGTAGGATAATCTCTAGCAGAACCACCAGCTAGCTAGGTTCCCATGAATTTAGCAGCTATTTCAGCACCATGGACAGAGTCCACCCTTTAGCACAGCCCTGTGCCACAATCCCTGTTGACATCAATAGAGGTCCCCGCTGGGTACAGAACACACATTTTATAAAAATTGTCCAAATGTGTTTTTTACACGGAAGCCTTGAATGGCCTCAACGCAGCTTCATGCATCTCTGAACAGAAGCATTCGGAAGCCTTGCTTCTCTGCTTTTAACGTGCTTTATAAATAATAGGAATAATAAAAAAAGACGTTTACCCACAGGGTCAGAGTGAGCAGGGAAGAGGATAATAAACCAACCCTTTGGCCTTAGCTATTAAAAGCAACATGAAATGCAACCCCCCCCCAAAAAAAACTTTTGTGTTGTATGAAGATAAGATTAAAGGGAGGAATCAGGGCTTGCCAGACTCAATAAACTCATCAGTCCATTCAGACCTATGCCTCTCTGCTTACCTGAATGATTCCAGATTTATCTCTTCCAGTTATCTACCAACCAATAGCATAGCTAGTAACCAGCGCACCAAGCCCCATGATGCCATAAGGGAAACGGCTGCTTGGTGAGAGTCATAAACCAAAAATCCAGCCCTCTAAAAAGCTGCGGAGTTCATTGTGAGCCAGAGAAGATATGCAAATGAGACAAACTAGGGCACCAATCTTTGCTAATGAGTTGGCTTGTTGGGCTGCAGAATATTTAAAGCTACTAGCTCTGCCTTGGTGAAGAAGGATATGGCTATGTAGCAACATGACGTTCCCCCCTTTTTGGTGACATTCTAAGAGTCACCATGAAGTATGCTGTGAACATTTCAGCCAGTGCTTCAGGGAGAACTGTTCCAGCAGGCTTGCCCTTTGTGAACTACCACATCTCCTAAACTTACAGCCATAAGAAAATGCTTGAAAGCCTTCTGAATGCAAACTCGGCTGCTGTATTTCTCCCTCCGTGGCTGCAATCCAACAAAGCAATATGTGTGTACATGAGAGAAAAAGCGTCCATGCAGCAAGGCAAGGTTGGGGGGGAGGCATTCTTTGAACTGTGCAAGAGACAAACTGCTTTTCAAGTTTCAATTTGCTGAAATCTATACTGAAAAAGTGGCTGACTTGTTGACCTTGTGGTGGAAACTAGAAAGCAGCCTACAGCCCTTTAACTTTCCCCCCTACTCTGTGATGTCAAATGGTTTTACTGGGATCCACATGAAAGCAGACCAAGACCCCTAGTTAAGGGTGCAACCAGATGATACGGAGGGTGTGATGTGGCTGACACCAAAAGCATTTCTTCTTATGTCTGGGAAATTAGACCGTGATGTGGTTGCATTCAGAACATACCACCCTTCTTTGACTGCATCAGCTGCTATTGCTCAAGGGGCAGGGATCTCTCAGGGCAACCTGTGACATCACAACGAGACTTTCTTAATGTTTCTGGACCAGCTCTAGTCTATATAACTATATAAATTTCAAGCAAAGTGCCATGACTCCCAGTGGTCCCTGTACAGTTGTCATAGCTTGTCAAGTCTTACAGTCCGGAATTCCCTTGGCCATCTGCCGAGACAGAGGAAAATGGCTCCCCAAATACTGAGGACAAAAGCCCTTTTCACGGGTAGCTGAATCAATGCCTGTACATCAGTTCATACACAGGTGCATCAATATATATGATTTGGATCCTGGAGTTTCCCAGGTACAGGTCTCTGGAGAGCAAATCCGAACAAATGAATGAATGTTCAGATATTCACTCAAATAACTGTATGTGCGTGTAACTTGAATGTACATCATAATGTGTGAGAAGCCCCGAAGTAAGGCTCACGTCAGAGAGAAAAGTCAGTTTGCTCCACTACCATCATCACCGCCGCCGCCACCCCACCTTTCGTTGCAAATACTGTCTCAGCATTTTCAGGCTGTCAGTATTGGCCCCAGTGGATTATCGACTTGTTTGCTCTGAGCTGAGAGTGATCTGTGATGGGTCTTCACTGCTCTCTTGCCTCCCAACCAATCTTTGCGAGTGCCTCAGACCATCCTTAAGCAGTCTGCAAGACTTTAGTGCACATTTTGTAAAAGGAACAGTGCTCACTCAAAAAAGATGATATGAGCATTTTTTGCCCTTTGCCCTGCTTCCCTCTCTCTTTCACTCAATCTCTGGATAAACACAGCCACAGGAAATTCAACACTTGGGATGCTCAGGATCAAAAAGGTTCTTAACAGCCATTTTTCTCCCTCTCCCAAGATACTAGAACTTGACAGCATCCAATGATGCTGATGGGCAGTAGATTCAGGATGGACAAAAGGAAATACTTCTTTACGCAAAGAGTGATTAAAATGTGGAATTCGCTGCCAGAGGATGTAGTGATGGCCAGAGGAACAGACAGCTTTAAAGAAGAAGAGGAGATTGGATTTATACCCCGCCCTTCATTTGGAGTCTCAGAGCGGCTTACAAACTCCTTTCCCTTCCCCTCCCCACAACAGACACCCTGTGAGGTGGGTGGGGCTGAGAGAACTCTGACACAAACTGCTCTTTTTCAAGGACAGCCGTGCCAGAGCTAGTGACTGACCCAAGGTCACATCAGCAGGTGCAAGTGGAGGAGTGGGGAATCAAACCCGGTTCTCCCAGATTAGAGTCTGCACACTTAACCACTACACCAAAAGTGGCTTTTAAACGGGGATTAGATATGGAGGATAGGTCTATCAGTGTCTACTTGCCATGGTGATTGAGGGGAACCTCTCAGTGCTAGGAAGAGGAAACATCAGAGAAAGGTCTCTGCCTCTATGCCTTGTTGTTGGATCTCCAGAGGAACTGGCTGGCCACTGTGTCCGACAAGATGCAGATCAGATGGACCATTGCTCTGATCCAGCAGGGCACTTCTTATATACCTGCGGTCAGACAATAAGAGGAGTTACCCCGGTCTCCTCCTACACAGAGGCAGAAACTAGGAATCTGAAGGTCATAGTATTATTAAAATTATCTGTGTTTACCCCAAAGGAAGACAATCCTGACTGTAAGATGGTTCTCCCTTAAAAAAAAAAAAAGGGTTATACACAAAAGGTGTTGTTTTTTTCATTCCTGTACATAACTGTAACTTGCATGGAAATTTAAGACAGCCCTTTTCTTGAAGGCACGTGTGGAGGAAAAAACTCTATTCTTCCTTTTAAGGTACGCTTTCTTTTCCATTTGGAATCATGAGACATGTTCTCAGGGCTAGAGATGAAAGGGCAGTGATCCGCTTGTTGGGAGGCTCAGTAAAGGCAACAAGACAAGTCCAGCTGCTGCCGCCTCTCCAACACCTCATGTAGTAAAACCCATTCAACAATACTGCTGGCGGGAAAGGAAAAAAAGGAAACAAGCTAGTGTTGACCGAACAGCATCATCACTTAGAAGGATTTTTGCAAAACTTTTGACTCTGGGTCAATTGAGCAGTGGGAATGCGGAATGTCAACCCCAGTTTCCTTAAAGGCAAATGGATATTCTGAAGTCATCCCAGATCTTACCAACCCATGAGACAGCCCAGAGGGGCCTCCTTTTTGTTATTTTAACATTTACCTATTATACATAAGCCGATCCCCAGGCTATCTTTTTTGTGTGTGTGTGTGCTGTTGAGGCATAAAACAGAAGCTTGTTCCAGGCAATAAGTAGTTATGGAACTGATTCATCAGGAACCATCCAATGTCTCTTCACTGCACACACCAGGAGAATTAATTCTACCCAAAGCAACCCTAACAGGTATTGATCTAGCCTACTTTTAAAAACTTCCAGTGATGGGATTGCTGTAAGATTCCTTGTTGCTTTGTTACACTGTCCAGTTTTCTTTATAGCGTTAGAATGGTTTTCCCTAATATTCCCGTACAGAGTCTACTCTTTGCAAAATTCTTGCCTGGGGCGATACAGACTCAGCTGTACTGTGAATCTGCATTTGTTGCTACAGAACAGAAAGACTTCTGGAAGGAATCAGGCCATCGCTTCCAGATAGCCTCCCAGGGTACAGTTGAGACCTCTCATTAAGCTGGCCCAACAAAAGATACCACTTTACCTATTCGGTATTTCAGACCAGAGTATGAGATGTATGAAATGCCCTGAGGTCTCGCAACACACATTCACATCCAGCCATCTGCACATTCCTCATATCTGCATCTTGGGACTGTTTTACGGCTGCTTTCCTACATGGTTTCAGAATACAAGTACAGCCATACTTACAGTTCCGGGCCAAATCCTGCCCTATTTTTCAATGTGGCTATTCACAAATGGATTTCTCAAGCCTTTTTAAAAAAATCGATAAATAGTGGTTATCAGGGACCCCAGTGTTATAGCACAGAAGGGTTTAATTCGCTGCTGCTGGCCCAACTTCAGATACTGTCTCTGTCCCCCAAGCTGCTATATACCCTGTCCAGGAAAATATGCAAGCAACATACAGGTAACCTGTACGTCCTCTCCCAGTGCAGCAAACAGCACCTCTAGATAGGCTGTGTGTGGTCAATAAAACAACTTGGGGAAAAGAGTACAAGTCCACCTCCCTCTTTGCCCCCCCCCAGTTGCTCTTTACTAAATAAAAACAAATCACTCATCAGAGTCATTTATGAAGCTCCCAGCATCTGGTCAAGTTTGGCCCTCTGTCTTCCTGTTTCATTGGCCACCTGGAGCCTGTTTCTCGTATTTTTTTTTAAAAAAGAATAAGAATTCCTGACAGCAAGGAGACTAATACTGCCATTCTAATAGAGTGACCAAAAATATTTGCATAAATGTGCTTCATTTGCATAATGCCTTTTGGTTGCAGAATCTGGACCACAGCAGCATTCCAGCAATACAGACGAGGCCTGATGTGTAATCTGCATTTAAAATATGCACAATCTTGTGCCAACATAATGCCAGTGACATGCTCAAGATTAATTATGCAAAGTATACATATATGTATGCATTGACTCTGTATTACCTGGTTTCAAGTTTTCTAAGATTTGGGAGATTCAGAGCCAACTGCGTGTGTCCCCATTTCCCCCCCAACTCCCCCCCCACCTTAGCAGAGCTCTCTTGGGATTTTACACAAGTTCAAAATACAGTATCACAATGTGAGAATTTTCTCACGTCTCCCCCCCCCGAAAAAAACAACGACTTCTCCCCGCACACAGAAAACTAGCATGGCTAGGCAGGAACCCCTCTCCCTAATGTGTGCTATTTCCACAGGCAGGGAGTTTTGAGGTGGAGAAGCATTCAGTTATGCAGACCTCTAGATCATGACGTGATACTGTCCTAGGAAGACTGCACGTGTAACTGATTTGTTATTAAATGAGTCCCCATCCCCCCCCCCACAAAAAACCCACCTTAGTAGCGCTCCCTTGGGATTTTACACAAGTTCAAAATGCAGTACCACAATGTGAGAATTTTCTCACGTCTGCCCCCCCCCGAAAAAAACAACAACTTCTCCCCGCACATAGAAAACTAGCATGTCTAGGCAGGAACTCCTCTCTCTAATGTGTGCTACTTCCACAGGCAGGGAGTTTTGAAGTGGAGAAGCATTCAGTTATGCAGACCTCTAGATCATGACGTGATACTGTCCTAGGAAGACTGCACGTGTAACTGATTTGTTATTAACAGACATACAGAAGGAGCCTGGAAGAGATGGGGAAAGGAAACCAATGAGTGTGTCCCCATTTCCCCCCCAACTCCCCCCCCACCTTAGCAGAGCTCTCTTGGGATTTTACACAAGTTCAAAATACAGTATCACAATGTGAGAATTTTCTCACGTCTCCCCCCCCCGAAAAAAACAACGACTTCTCCCCGCACACAGAAAACTAGCATGGCTAGGCAGGAACCCCTCTCCCTAATGTGTGCTATTTCCACAGGCAGGGAGTTTTGAGGTGGAGAAGCATTCAGTTATGCAGACCTCTAGATCATGACGTGATACTGTCCTAGGAAGACTGCATGTGTAATTGATTTGTTATTAACAGACATACAGGAGTCTGGAAGAGATGGGGAAAGGAAACCAATGAAGGGCAGAGAAATTTCATATACACTGGTGGAATAAAGGGCAGAGGCTGATCATTGCTCCCAGTAGAATGAATGCGGTGCTATCTCCAGGGGCCACGTTCCACTTCCTTCCATAACTGCAGCCCTCTCCAAAAAAGCTCCATTTGGTTTCTAAGTCAGCAAGACACCACAGATTCTCTGCCACCATGAGAACCAAGAACTTATTTTCCAGGGAACCAATTTCAGAAGCATATTTTACATTTGCTGAGTGAACCCCACCCCCCATGGATGAACAGAATACAAACAGCTCTGTCTCTGTTTGCAGAGCTAGATCCCCACAGTCTTGGTGTGTGCTTCTGGAGTTCTCACATGAATGGGTCTGTTCAGCTTTGTGGAAAGCTGCTCTCAAACACAGGTAAGCTAAGAAAGAGGTGAAAGCCAGATACCTACAAAAAGTTGCACTACGATCCTGTGCGCCCTTCCTTAAGCGCAAGCCCCTCTGAACTTCATGAGGCTTACGTAAAAGTATACAATGCATAGGATCAGGCTATAAATTCTGAAAGCCAAATTTAGTTAGCATCGTAATTAAAACTTAGTGTGCATTTGGCTTTAGTTTCCCGCCCCCTCCTGCCCAGGACAGGCCTTTGAATTTATCATGAGACATCCCCCTCACTGCATAAATGCACCCAACATTCCCCTCTACGGTACCCCCATGGCCCACACATCCACTGGAAGATCTGCTACGCAAACTGCCACCTTTTAGAAGGAAAGAGAGCACAATGCATCTGAAAGACACCTATTTGTATATAAACGATTCTTTATCCTCCCATAGCTGGAGAGAAGAAGAAAAAGGAAGAGAAGGAAACAGATCTTCATGCATTAAACTGAAGATGAAATGTACAGGTATCTTATTGCGAGATGCCATTTTGCTTTAAGAAACATGTTTATTGCACCATTTTTGAGGGGAGGGGAATGGGTAAAAAGTTCGGAACCTCTCTGGTTGGCGTCTCCTAGGCTGAGAAACCAAGGCGATGAGGTGGAACAGGGTCTTCTGGCAGGATTTCCTTTGAAAGATGAGGTAAAAATGTTTTCAAATTTCTGGACTGGTTGGCGCCAAGACTGGTCGAGAAGGAACCAGGTAGGGGTTGTTGTTTTTTAAAAAATTAAATAAATAAACCCCCCACACACACACTTCCAAGGAGCTTAGTCTTACAAGAGAAGCTGGGTGGAGGAGGGAGCGGAGCGTCTCTCCTTTCACCACAGGCCTGGAGAGAAAAAAAATTCACATTGATGGGAGGGTAGGAAGGTGCAACCAAGCTGAGGCACTCCCCCCCAATGCAACGAGGAAGAGGTGGGTGCGGTCTGCGGCAAAACTACAGAACCAGATGCCTCCTGACAGTGTACAGCGTGCGGCCTACCCCGTCGGGGCTCAGAATGGAGCCTGTGCAGAAGTGAAGGCGTCGGCTTCTTCCTTCCATGGGAACCGTGGAACCTCTCCCTCTCGGCAAAGGCTCCGTAGGCTGTTATTATACAGTCGTTACCCTCATGACAACCTCACGGCTGGAACTGGAGCCCCCACGATGTTCATTAGGCCGCAGGTGGCTGAGAATGTGCAGAATCGTATAACCACAGTGATGGTTCAAAATAGTCCTAACCCGCTGGCCCCGCTGGGAGGTCCTCTCACTCCCCGAGGAGGGGTTCGTCCGTGAATTCCGCCCTCCGGGCTTTGTGCTCCCACCAATTGGTTCTCCCAGGTCCTTGGCCTTGTCATAGTTCAGTACCTTCCATTGCTGGTTCACTGCCTGCCAGCGCTTGAATATTCGATACACCGAAGAACCCTCGTGGATAATCAGACCTGTGGGAGAAAAGGAGTGAGGGATGAAATTGTCATCTCAGCAAAGGAGCGGTGAGAGATGGCACTGCTAACTGGCAGCAATAAATGCTCCAAATTAGCATGGGGCTCTGTAACCAGCAGGCAAAGAGATTAAAGGCTTGGAAAAGGGTGCTCCCATCATGGGTCCCCCCCCTCTCTCTTTTCACTTCCTGTAATGTTAGAGGGCTAATTTGCATCACTAAAAGGGCGTGATGAGTTAAGTGTATGAGGAATGAGTCTGGTATGCAGGAAAGTGTTTACAATTACTCCATTCCAAATCCAGTTCCCAATGTCTATCTTCCCATGCCACTTCCAATTCAGCCCAAATCCGTCATAAAGCAGCCCCACTGCCGGAGCTGGCTGGCTTTCTGCGATTCTGCCTACGTGCAATTTCCACAGAGCCATTGTGTTGAGTTTTGGATCTGGCTTTTCTACATCCTGGCACAGCGATGATGCTCACTGTATACCCTGGGCCAATCACTTTCTCTCTGCCTAGCCTACTTCACAGGGCTGTTGTCAGATAAGAACACACTAAGTATGCTTTCGGACATGCTGAATAATACACTTCCAAGCCACTTTCAATGTATTTTAGTGGCTGTTTCCAAGAGGATTTTGCCATTTTGCACAGTAAAATCCAGTTGCAAAGTGCACTCATAGTGTATCGAAAGGCCTTATTCAGCACGTATGAAAGTGCATCACACAGAACCCTCAGAACAGGACAGGGACGAAAGTCGAGTTGCCAGTGGCACATTTCAATACAAAAAATACATTATATTATGTACATTTCAACGCACAGTATAAATTATATTATATACACCTGCAGTATACATTACATGGATCTGCACCATTTATTTTGAACGCATATACTGGGGCTCTCTTGGCAAACAAGGTTAATTTCTTTGGAGTCAATTGGGTGAACATTGTCCCCCGTCTCCTATTTCTTGCTCTCTCTCTCCCCCCCATGCCACCTCCCAGGTTCTAAACTTTCGTTTATTCATTTAAATATTTATATCCTGTCCACCCCCCTTGCGAAGGGACCAAAAACCAGCATACAATAATAGGAAAAACCCACACATTTCCATGAAATGGCTGCCCAGGCCATGAAGCAATTTTTGTTTGACGTTCAAAAATGAACCAACTCCCCCAATATATAACTGCAGTTGTCCAGTGTCATGTAGGGGTTAGTGTGTTGGACAAGGAGCAGGGAAACCCCAGTTCCGATCCCCCCTCCCACTGCTGTGCAGCTCGCTGGGTGACCCGGGGCCAGTCATTCTCTCCCATTAAGGGCTGTCGTAAGACTAAAATGTGGAAGGTAGAACCACACGTATCCCACAATCATGCTGTGTATGATTATTAAGGACAGTTATTCCGCCATCGAATAAATGTAGCACCTTACAAACTGTTTTATGATTTTAATTTGTTTTAATTTGTTTTACTGTTTTAATCTTTATATGATGCCATTGGGCCTGTAAGCCGCCCTGAGACTGCTTTGATGGGAAGGGCAGGGCATAAATCAAATAAATAAATGAAGCAGCTCGAGGTGACAAGAACAGACGTTCCATTTCTTTTGCCTCTCACCTTCCACCCTCAACACTACTGAAATTTAGATACTAACAAGTTCCTTAGAGCAGACGTTTATTCATATTACTCACACCATGTGCATGAACAGGGCTTTATAAAAAAAATAATCAAAACGATCACTGATCCTTGTGAGAATTATACTTTTCTCCATTCTGATACTGCATTAAATGTAATAAAACGTAACCAAAAATGTATATATATTAATACGCCTCCTTGACAATATGGGCTGCATTCAGACATTGTACCAGATACAGGGTTTGTCCATGATGGGCACAGCCACAGCTCGTTGCTACGGTCACTCTCCTTCCTTCCACAAATACAGCACAACTGAAAGCTTCCAGATTTGTGAAACTCAGAATTAAGCTCCAGTTTGCTGCAATGCCCGAATGCAGGTCCCTGAGCAAACTGGAGTCTAGGCCTCCCTTTGCCCCACCCCTGGATTCTAAATTAGGATTAAACCAAGCATTAACTACACCTTTAATCAATCATGCTTCCCAAACCAGGAAGCCTTCAATCACGCTATCAACAAACATCTGGAAAAGCTTGGAGGTAAGGGTATGATTTATCCGAGGGAGACGTGTCATTTGGTGGCAATGTGGGGGGGAAATTAAAACTTTCAAAAATAAAATTATTTCCAAGATAACAGAATGATCTCTCTTTCTACACATCAGTCTTATTTCTTGGACTCATTAAAAGATGATGTTTAATGTTATGCATACAGAATTGTGAGAAAATTTAATTCTAACAGCTAATTTAAATACCCCCAGGAAATGAGAGATTAAATGGAAGTACTGACAATGAAAAGCTTGCTGTGGAAAAACGATGTATATGAATAAATTGACATCTGTAGAAAAAGTTTACAGGAAACAGGATATAATGCAAATCCTAGGGTCCATTAATTTGATTTTGGAATAGAGTATACAAGGGAAATTTAACATATGGTGTAAATATCTATATATCTAATAGCCAAGGCGCCCCCTCTGTGTGGATATCTAAATCCGCACATCGGGGGCACCTGGGGGGCAGGGAGATTTTCCTGCATATTTGGGGCAATCCCCAGATGTGCAGAAAAATCTAAAAACTGTAAAAAAAATATAGGAGGGATATTTTTTAAAAAAAACCCAAAGTAAAGGAGTGCTCTGAGAACGGCTTTGCCGCCGCCACCACAGGGGACGGGGGGCGGGAGAAGGCTTGGCGGGCTGGCCTCACCGCTGGAGGTGGGGAAGGAGAAAGTTTGGTGGGCCGACCTCGCCGCCGCCACTGGGGGGAGGGAGGGGGGAGGGAGAAGGCTGGGCTCACCTGCTGCCATGTCTCCTGCTTCTACAGGCCAGGAGCTGTGGGGAATACTTCCCCCATGCGAGTATTGTGGGTCCCGCCTCTTGTATAATATAAATGATGGGTTGGTCTGTCAGCTATGGTAGCATTTTTGTCCTTTGAACAGGTGTGGTGTTTTTTTAAGACAAGATTCGTTTTTAAAACAATAGATTGTACCCCCACCATTCCCTCCACCACCCTCTCCACATGATCCAACTCCAATGAGTTATAAATATCATCTCCCGATTGGATGCTGCCCAGTGACAATCAATTGAGAGCCTGCCATCCCCTAACACAGGTCGTTACCATGCGACACGTGTTCCCGCTGGATCAATGGGAAATGGAAAAGTCATTCATTCATTTCCCAATGACAGCACATTGCTCCCTTCCCACAAGGACCTGGCTGTTATCATTCTGTCTCGCCAGAGCTCATCTG
Source organism: Gekko japonicus (assembly GCF_001447785.1). NCBI lineage: Eukaryota > Metazoa > Chordata > Lepidosauria > Squamata > Gekkonidae > Gekko > Gekko japonicus. Next base: position 184,009 of record NW_015173137.1, read on the forward strand.
TCAGTGCCATAAACGTGGCTTCGGTCTCCTCAGTGAATGTCATCGGCTCCCAATTAAAAAAGGCTCCCGCACTCTCTTTTCCGTTCTAACTGAGGGTGTGTAATGCTAGAGGTAAAAATTTCTAGCCATCCTTTTAGAGCCCCCCAGGCCAATCATCCCCGGAGTGTACTGAGCCATATTTTATACCACCTGCATTTTCAACCACCTGAGGAGGACACTATGACAAACATGTGACATGAAAGACATCAGCAATCCCATCACCAGGAAATACCACATTGATAAGGTTATCCATCTATTTGGCAGGTTAAGTACAGATCTACAGAATTAGGACTTTGGTACATGAATCCAGAACCACACGGGGATGGGACAGTGATGTGGAATGTAGTTTTCTGGAAAAAATTTCCAGTGTTACATTTTTCTGTGGAAAATTTTACACCCCACATATGTAAATATACTCTGTTTATCTATAGTTGCCAGGCAAGGCTGTTGTACTACAAATCAGACATGTGGTATATGAAGCATGGACAAACCCTAGAGCCTGCACATGGTCTAGGCTTGTACATGGTACATTTACCTTCTTTTGCTAACATTATTTGAATTTTGCTAACACTACTTAAATATTTAAATTAAGTTTGGCTGTTTAAATTTGAATTGGAAAATTCTACAATTCAAAATTTCCTGGACAACCCACATCACTAGGCTGGAATCCTGGTTTCCACACTTCTAGTCTCTTTGAGGCCTGGTTTACACATACAACCCAATGAAGGGGTACAGGGGTTGCAGACTGCTGAGGTGGTAGAATGGGTGGTACCATTTCAGACTGCAGCCGAGGCATTACTTTGTAAAAAAATTTCCTTTGCATTAATACATTTTCTGGTAATGAAAAACTAGCACAAGACGTGAAGGGCTAGGTTAGAACCTTCCTTCCTGAAGTATTAATGTTTTATTTGTGGGAGGTTTTGCATAGGGGAGCGATGCACTAGTGACTCTCCACACCTGTAATATGTAGTGGTCCAGCCCATCCCACCATCTCATTCTGCTTGTATGCATAAGACCAGGCCTTAGATGCTCCCACCCTATCAGGAGACTCTGTTCCAGCTCTGATGTTATAAGCCAATGAGCTGATTGGCCCTTGCTGACCCTAGCTAAGTATAAATACTTCCACAGCAACAACTGTTAGGCCTTCCCCTCACAACAGGTTATTGCTTTGTTGTTTCCTCAAGATCTTGTTTAAAATTTTTTGTCTGTTTGTTTTTCATATGTTTGCATGTGTGCACACCTGGAAGTCATGGTGACCTCTGGTGACTGACTCTTACTGGGGACCTGAGGGATATTCAGAGAGGTGGCTGAATTCTGCTTTTAATTTCCATAATTTTAAAAAATGTTCATACCACCTAGCCTGATGGAGGGTTCTTGTGGGCTCAAAAGACTGTGCAATGCTTTGTGTCATTTTGGTGGGCTCTAATAAAAGGTATTACACGGATTTTGTTTATTATTTCCTTCATGCCACCCTCCTCTTCCCCACACAAGAAAAAGAATCTGCAGCTAAAAAAATAGAATTGTCTTCCAAGTCTTTTGGATCCTGTATGAATAACTACTTATTTATTATTCTCTCACATTCTTTCTTTAATGAGCCCTCTCCTTTATTCACCTGGATAAAATGGCAGCTTTGGAAGGTGAACTCTATGGCATTATTAGGGTTGCCAGACCCCTGGTCCGGCTAGGGGATCCCGATCTTTGGGGCTCCAATCTGCCACTGGCCAGCTGGTCGGCGGGGGAAGCCCCACCCCAAAGAGGCCCGTCGCGTGTTGATGTGGTTGGCGTGATGACATCACACAGAAGTGACGTTATCACACCAGGGAGGTCATGCATCTCTGCTCTAACATTTTTTCAAAAAACCCTCTATGGTAACCATAGAGTTTCGGCCAAAATGCTAGAGTGTTGACGCACAATTTCCCTGGTGTGATGATGTCACACGCAGCATTGCCTGCCTCCCCCCCACTCCCAGACGGCTCCCTGACGGCTCCCTGACACCCATCCCCACCACCAGGACAGTTGGACCTGGCAACCCTAGGCATTCTACCCCACTGAAGTCCCTCCTCTCCCCAACCCCACCCTCCAGTTTGAAAGTGCATTGAAAGGGGATTATTTAACGTGTCTGATCGCAGCCAAACTTCAGTACTGTTACATCACATTGATTTTGTGTGGGGAAGGAAGTTAAGCAACAGTTTAATTTTCCTAATTTTCTTACACCAAATAAGAATATGCACCACATTGAACAACTACAGGCTTGATGTTGGGATTAGAGCATTGAACTAGGACCTGGCATGAATGGGGATAATTCTCTGCTCTGTCACAGAACCTTGCTGGGTGCTGCTGGGGCCCACCTCACAGGGCTGCTGTTATGAGGACATAGTAAATAAGAGAAGAACAATGTGACAAGCTACTTTGATCCCCATTGGGGAGAAAAGTAGGATATAAATTTTTTAAAAATAAAACAAATAAGCATAAGGTAGCTAATTTTGAAGTCCTAAACAGAGCTACACCCTTCTAAGTCTATTGACTTAAATGGACAAAGCTGAGTGTAATTCTGCTTAGGATAGCGCTGTAGGTACTTAGTGAAACACCACCAACTTTTCTAATTTCAAGGGGATCATATGTTTCAGAACATTGTTCTTCCTCTTTGAAATTCTAGATTGAAACCTCAGATATTTTTAAATAACTTCAATTGCAGAAAATACAAATCTGGGAGAAGATTTTGGATTTCCCCCAAACTGGGAATCTGCTCCTCCTGGAATGAAAGAGTACAGTCTTTCAGCACTGAATATAAGCCTTCAAAACTGTGGGTGTTTCCCGCTCAAAAAATCCTCTCTCTGGAACATGTGAGCAAGTTCATTCACACCAGCTGAGGGCCTGCCAGTATGGTGGCAGCCATTTTGTGGCAGCCATTTTGTAGCTGCACCCACCACACTGTGTCAGAACTCCAAAGGCAGGGCTATTTTTGGGCAGGAACGCAGAGGAATGGAGTTCCAGCTGGCTCCCAAGCTGACCACGCCCAGCATGAACTCATTAGCATAATAGGCCACACTCACTAGCAGGAACTCATTAGGATTGGCTACATTAGGGGTGTGGCCTAACATGCAAAGGAGTTCCTGCTACAAAAAAAGCCCTAGGTTTTGACAACAAAACAAGGTAAACAGAATAAGAAGCAAAAGGTGGGTGTGGCTGGATGGACTATACTTCTAGTAACATGGGGGTGCAGCCTAATATGCTAATGAGCTATGCTCTCATGGGTGTGGCTGGATATGCTAATGAGTTTCTGTTATTGGGTGTGGCCTATTATGCTAATGAGTTCCTGCTGGGCTTTTTCTACAAAAAAAGCCCTGTCCAAAGGTGTCCACAGGCTCAAAAAAACTGGGGAACAAGACCTGGGATTTAAACAAACAGATCTTCAACTCACTTGCTTCAAGTGAGCCCAGGAAAATGTGATTAGCGGCAAATTCACTTGGGGTTCACAGCAAGTTCTCTGATGTGACTACCGCTCTTTTCTGCTCTTGCAAGCAAGTCAGCTATCATCAGGGGGTGAACACCATGGCCTCCAACGGCCACTGCCTTGGCTGCTCTGATATCACAGGCCATGTTACTGTAAAGATCAAACTTTGAAACCTATGCAAAACTTTTGTGAAGCTGACTAATTTGTATTTACAGTGTGGGCTTTCGAGCTGGAAACGCTACTCCTCAGGCTCTACTCCCAAATCTCTAGGAATTTCCCAACCTGGAGTTGGCAACCCTAAGCAGAACAGGAAGTGATGTGGTCACTCAAGGCTCATGTTTCGCAAAAAAACCCTCCAGATTTTAAAAACAGACACAAGGAATCGGCCGTCAATATCGGAACACTGTTTTGGCAGAAGAGGTAAAGAAAGGCTACATGGGTGCTTGCATGGATATGGATCCATCCTTTCTATTTAAAACCAACGTTTAGACTACTCTAGAAGTGCTCGCTTCGGCAGCACATATACTAAGTTTAGACTACTCTAGAAACAGTTTTGACTGCTCTGAGCTTTGGTGTATGTGCAAGTTTGTTACAGCTTATCGCAAGCGCTGTTAAATCCCTGCCTCCCATAGTCAGACCAAAACGGACAGAAGTCTATACGTTGTAGAGGAAATGGTGCATCTGAGGATCAAATAGGGCTCATTCAGAGCACAGGTGGGAGCGTTATGAAAGGTCTGATCAGGGGCAGGCCCATAGATTAGGGTTTTCAGGTCCCAGTTAACCCATTTTTGTGCCAATCCTGTTCAAGCATAAACTTACTTCTCATTAACCCTCAATGTCTCTGATGGAGGACCAACCATTATAAAAAGGAAACATGAAGAATGCACGGATTATCTTCATGTGGATATTAAGCTGGATCCAAATGGCTAGGGACCATAGTGGGAGGTCTCTGTGTCAATCCAGTGAATGTGGGCAAATGTCATTCTACAGAATCTTGGGGGCAGCACTTGAAAAAGTCACCTGCAGAATACAGCCCGGGTTCGCTGTTCCATCAGAGCATATTCAGCTCTCAGTGGTTCCCACCTGGGAGTTATTGCAATGCACAGGCCCTCTTGCCACCCCCTTGTTACAACAGGCATTTTGCTTGTTTAAAATAACAAGCAGGGACCAGCAGCAAAATGTCGCGGAGTGCTCAGAATTACTTTTATCAGCGACGGGTTTTGCCGAAGGTGCCCTAGCAGTGAGAGACAGAAAATTCCTTTACTGCTCCACCCCAAACTCAGTGTTATAAGGCAACTTCCCTACAGCGTTATATCTCTAGGGTTTTATCTAACATCAGCCCTGAAGCTCGGAGATGCAGAAATTACTCTGTTATCATCGAGCTGGGGGGGTAGGTAAGCAGCAAGTCTTACCCCCCCCCCACTCCTCTGATAATGAAGGAAATATTTCTTTTAGATGGGCATTTTGCTAGTTTAAAACAACCATTATCTGGAACGGTGGCCTGTTAAAGGAGCCAGGAATTAAAGATGACATCTGGCTCACAAAGACTCAGTGTTGTAATGGACCGCTTGGCACATGGAGTGAGGGGAGAAACAGAAGTGAGGGGGAAGATGGAAGCAGAAGGTTGTGCGGTGGAGGGGAGTGGGCAGTGGGAGGAGGCCCTGCTGGCGAGCGAGCCCTGAAATGCCAGCCCAGGCAACAGACGGCCCCTCCCGCCACCAAGGAAGGTCCACATCAGAAACAGTTCACAAGTTGGAAGCTTGTGATTCCGCTTCCATCCTCTAATTCCCGGCACCTTTCAATGGGTAATAACGATATTATTCTGAATATGGTAGGCATCAAGTTACGATTCGTGGCGTGTTAGGACTAGGTTTGCCAACTCCCCGGTGGGGCCTGGAGATCTCCCGCTATTCCAACTGATCTCCAGATAATAAAAATCATTTCCCCGGAGATAGGGTTGCCAGGTCTGGGTTGGAAAGTACCTGGAGATTTTGGGGGTGGATCTGGGAGAGGGAGGGGTATGGGGAGGGGAGGGGCCTCAGCATGGTACAATGCCATACAGTCCGCCCTCCAAAGCAGCCATTTTCTCCACGGGAAATGATTTTTATTATCTGGAGATCAATTGTAAAAGCAGGAGACCTCCAGGCCCCAGCCCTACCTGGAGAAAATGGCTGCTTTGGAGGGCGGGCTCTATGGCATTATAGCCGGCTCCTTCCCCTCCCCAAACCCCGCCCCCCTGAGGCTCCATGCCAAAAATCGCCAGGCCCAACCCAGAGCTGGCAACCCTCATTAGTGCTACTCAGAAATGTTGATAATTTCAGAAGTTGGCCATGATCCCTGTGTGGTGGAGTGTGGACAGGTGAGCACAGAATGAAAGAAAGTCAAACCATGTAAGGGATTTGGGCTTCTGCTGCCTCTTCATTGTGCATTTTTGCTACCCCATTTTCAGAGCTCTAACTGTGGAGCCATGAGTCCTAGGAATTTTAAGGGGGAAGAAAAAGAAAGCCGAGACTCTCAGGTCTAGAACAAAGGTCCAATGGAGATTTCCATTAACATTTACTGCTGAGCGGACGGCGTATTTTAAGCTGAAGAGCTGATTCTTGCTGCTGCATTTTATCCACGCAGAGTTGAAAGAGCCATCTCTTACTATTTCTGTTCATGTCACTCCCGAATGGTAAATGCTTCTACGGGGCTCTCTCAAAAGTCCACCAGGTGCCTCAGGGTACATAAATGTATCTAACCGTTCTAAGTGTAATCAGCTCTGAGTCATCAGAAGCAGTTTCAATTTCTAAATGGCGTACTGGGGCTAAAGTCAGCCCTGGAAGCCGGGCCTTCTTTCTTGAAAGCTCTTACCGTGAACCCCAAAGTGCAGCAGGGTGAGCTGCAATTGATCAGCGATGAAAGAAAAGCACTCTGCAAATGCTCAGAGGCCCACCCATCTTTACCACTAGGTCGTACGCTCATGGGCCGTGCCCTGGCATTAAACATGAAGGATCAGCTGAGCAAACATTCAGGGCGGTGAAAATTCTGTCCCCAAAAAAGCTAAACTTCATGCTTTACAAACTACGTGCATTAATATCTACTTGTTCATTTGAATGATTTATTGTGTTTGTTTTGGCCACAGCAAGAAGTCATGCAAAGAACTGAAGTCAGTCACTTAACCACTGGAAAGTTACTCGCAGTGCAATTCTAGGCGGAGCTACAGCTTTTAAAGTCCATTTAAGCAAATGGGCTTAGAAGGGTGTAACTCTACTTAGGACTGCACTGTCAGTCTCCCTTCTCTCCCCATTGGTTCTGGGGTATCACCAAATCTTATTCATCATCTTCCCATGTGCCTTAGGAGCTAGAAACCCAGGCTTGGATCCTATAATTTTGCTCTCTGTATGCTTCTCTCCTGGCACTGTGGAGGCAGCCCCCTGCTATGGAAGTTGCTTCTTCTAGCACTAGACACTTTGAAAATCATTGGCATTGTGCAAACAGAAATGCCCAGCACCAAAGGAAGCAGAGTGCAGCAGAGTTCCCCTAAAGCTCCGGTAAAGAAGCAGTCTCATAGTAAAGCTATGGATCTGAGCCTGGGGTGGGTGGGGGTTACTATTAAAAAGCTTCCTTCAGAGCTTGGGAACTAAACAGGGTCAGCCATGGTTAGCACTTGGATGGGAGATCACGAAGGAGGAGGAGAAGGAGGAGGAGGAGAAGGAGGAGGAGGAAGAAGAGGAGGAGGAGGAGACTGGATTTATACCCCACCCTTCAGTACTCGAAGGAGTCTCAGAGCGGTTTACAATCCCCTTCCCTTCCCCACAACAGACACCCTTGTGAGGTAGGTGGGACGGAGAGAGCTCTGAGAGAACTGTCCTTGAGAGAACAGCTCTGAAAGAATTTATGACTGACCCAAGGTCACACCAGCAGCTGCATGTGGAAGAGTGGGGAATCAAACCCGGTTCTCCCAGATTAGAGTCTGCGCTCTTAACCACTACACCAAACTGACTGGTGCAGTGGGTGACTATGCAGTGGAAAGCAATGGCAAACCACCACCTCTGTTCATCTTTCGCCTGGAACAACCCACAGAGGCGGTTGCCAAGAGTTGATCATGACTCAGTGGCACATTCTTCTTCTGAATTCTGCACATGACCCAAAAGTCAGTGCTTACATAAAGCTGAGGAGCAGAAATAGCTTTGCAGTTTAAAGATTATTTGAAGAATTTTTTTTTTTAAAGCTGAAGAGGGGAATGTGGTAGCAAGTTGTTAACAACCTCAAGCAACGTGCAATAAGTTTTTTCCTGCCCCAAACAGAAGCAAAAACTACTCTTTCCGAAAGTCATCCGGGTCAGCCTTGAAAACTGGTACCTCTCTAGGCTTCCAAGAGTGTTCTCCAGAGGCCCCATTTCAGAACTGGACTCCTCTAGTGGGTACAGAGCCTCTGAAAACCAGACCACGGTGAAACTAAACTGGTCCAAAGTGGTACAATTAGGAAAGCGGCTGAAGTGTTACCTCTCATAATTTGCTTTAAGCCCTCCCCACCCCTGTAGAGATAGCACCAGTAAGAATTTCACCCCTTGGAAACCACCATACAGTGCCTTTGCATAGAGTTCCACAGAGGAAATGCCTAGAGAGTGACCCAGAGACTTCCTGTTGCCAGCATCCAGCAGTTCCTGTTAAACTGGAGGGTGACCAAGATTTCTCCACTCAGTGTCTAAGCAACTAAAAACGAGGTTGGTGTGGAAGCTCTCACCTATGCAGACAATGTCCATGAAGCCATACATGCCATAGCAGATCTGGAAGAGCAGGTCCTGCCGCTGCCACTTGGCAGACGGGCTGAGGGACGACCAGATGAGCCACGAGATGCTGGCGATGAGGAACAGGGAACCCAGAATGATGGCTGCGATCTGAACCTTTTCTATCACAGTCAGGGAAATCGCTTGCCACTGCAGACAGAAAAAGAGCACAACGGCAGGTTAATGTCGGCCAGGGGTGCTTTCATCAAGATAATGGAGGAGCGCTTTTGAAATGGGATTAATCCAAGGGGCCCAGGATCCCGGGAAGTAGGTGCAAATACATACAGTGGCAGAAAAGAGTTCTAATGCTTCAAGAAACCCTGTTGTGTTCACTTTGTAATTCTTCTTTGGACACTCTCCTTTCTGCATACAGTTTCAGGGTTCAGGAGAACAGGGCAGGGAAATAACCTAGAACGAGGTTCCTTAGCATGGTGCCCACTTTCTAAAAACACCCACCAAGTGTTTTTAGAAAGTGGATAGGGCCAAGTGGGGCTTTTACCCAGCAGGGCTTCTGATTGGCTGATTGCAGATTTTTTAAAAGTTGCTTCAGCAGCAGTTGCCACTACAGCACAAGGGTCTTCACTGTATGACTGAAGATCAGCCGTGTGTATGCAAGAAAGTATTTTTAAACTAAGTATTTTAAAACAATATTTTAAAGGCATTCTGTTGAAATAAAGGCATTTCAAGGCGTTCTGTTAAACAGAGCTTCTGCCTGAAATGTTGAACCGTTACTATTAGAGTTATGCATGACCCACGCCCTGAGATTTTGTGGTGGGCTCCGCCTACTGTGGTAGCCATTTTGTGACTGCACCCACCATCCAGTGTCAGAATTCCAAAGGTGCCTGCAGACTTTAAAAGGTTGGGGACCCCGCCCTGGAACAGTGATGTTTAAAGAAAACCCAGGGTTGCTTGGCAGCTTATCGGAAGCTCTTTTATGAGAAGATCGGTAGCAGCACACATACTCCCCTGAAAGACAGCTAGACCATCTTCTTTTAGGAAGTGTCCATGGCTCAGAGGGAAAGCATCTATTTGGCATGCAGAAGGCCTCAGGTTCAATCCCCAGCATCTCCAGTGAAAAGGAATAGGCCATAGGGGATGTAAAAGACTTCTACTTGAGACTGGGCCGGTATGTGTAGATGATTCTGGCCTCAATGGACCATTGATCTGATTCAGTATAAAGCAGCTTCATGTGTTCCCAGCCATGTGCAGCTGCAACCCAAAGCTGAATATGGATATATGAAGCTGATTTATATGGAGTCTGGCCACTGTCTGCTCAGCATCCTCTCCTCCTGATTTGCAGTGACTCTACAGGGTCTCAGACTGACCTCTTTATACCTTTACACCATTTAGCTGGAGACTCCAGGGACTGAAATCTGGAACCTTCTGCATGCAAAGCAGATGCTCCACCAATGAGCAACAACTGCTCCTCAAGGGCTATGAAAGATCTGATGATTGCCCCCAGTGAACTGTGCATGCCCTGGAATATGCCCCAGGATCCGCTGCAATGCACCATGGTGGAAAGTCTGATGTGGGAGGTTTTTCCCAAAGGCTGGAAATCACTGACCTAAGAACAATAACATCTTGAACTCTGAGGGCCTAACTATTCGTTTTCCTCACGTCCTCCACAGGTCCATAACAAAGACTTGCAACTGGAAACATGGCTGTATGTTCCGTGCATGGAATTCAATTCTCAGTCCCACGGGGCCCCAATTTGGGTCAGTACTGTGATACATGGGGACACAGTGATTCAGCTGTGCTTATAGCTAAGAACATAAGAGAAGCAATGTTGGATGAGGCCAGTGGCCCATCCAGTCCAACACTCTGTGGTCACACACACTAAACAATCCACTTTCAGTGCACTTTCGAACTGGATTTTCCCAGTTCACACAGTAAAAATCCAGTTGGAAAGTACATTGAAAGTGGAAAATGGATTATTTAGTGTGTGTGTCTGCACCCTCTGTGTCACACAGGGGCCAAAAACCAGAGGTCCACCAGCGAGGCCAGAACTCCAGATGCCCTCCCACTGTTGACCCCAAGCACCAAGAATACAGAGCATCACTTGCCCCAGACTGAGAGTTCCTATCTATACCTTGTGGCTAATAGCCACTGATGACCTCTGCTCCATATGTTTATCCAATCCCCACTTGAAGCTGTCTGTGCTTTCTAGCCACTACCACTTCCTGTGGCAGTGAATTCCATGTGTTAATTACGCTTTGGGTGAAGAAGTACTTCCTTTTATCTGTTCTAAATCTACTGCTCATTAATTTCATTGCATGCCCATGAGTTCTTGTATTTTGAGAAAAGAGAAAAGTACTTCTTTCTCTACCTTCTCTATCCCATGCATAATTTTGTAAACCTCTAGCCAGGCTCTGTAACTCCCGAGGGTGCGGTTACAGGCAACTCCCTATTCTTTCCCTTGACTGGAGGACATCAATCATCCCTTTCACAATCTTCACACTATACAAGTGGGCATGTCCCTTTGCTTAAGCTGGACCAACCCTGTATTTCTCGCAAGCTTTGAAAAAAAGTGTTTGGGCTAATTTTTGTGCAGAAACTGCCTTGAGAGCATCATGCTGGGAGTGTGGGATATAAATGTTTCGAGTTCATAAAATAAGGGTCCCCCTTCCTGTGGAAAGGGGGTAGGGGATGGAAAGGGACTTGCTCCAACACTTCCTTCTAGACAGCATGTTCCCTGGGCTGAAGGACAAGAACTCCGATTGCCAAGCAAGCTGGGCATCTGCACATGATCTGCACATCAGGACCCATTCATTTATGCCACCGTGCAATCACTACGATAAGCCTTCATTTTATGTTTGATGACTATTTCCCCCTTACTAGATCTCCAGCACAGACATCGTAAATGACAGACCTCCACCACAAAGGAGGAGCGGATTCAGAAGAACATTCACTACCCCCAAAAGAGGTTGCTATGCTGTCCAAAACACACACACACAAAAAAAAACCCCTGTGAGATGAGTGTGAGGGGGGGAAAGTGTATTTTTATCTGTGTCTGGGGCCAGTGCCTGACCCGTCCTCAGCCAAGGCACCTGTGGCAAAGTCAGGGGCTTCCCCAACACTGAAGGAGCTAAGCAGGGCCCACCCACCTTCCTCATACCTCAGGCAGCCACCGTCAACTCGGCCAGGATACCCAGGGCAGGACCCAAGGCAGCAGACAGCTGCAGCAACTGGATGTGGGTCTTGCCACCTCCCTCCTGGGCCCCCAGGTGCCAGCTGATGACATAATCTCCTGAAGCCATGACAACTAGGGAAGACCGAGCCTCACAGGCCATCAAGCAATGCAGCAAGCATGGAGGCAGCCAGCAGAAGCCCAACCAGGATGGCCTGGGCAGAGCATGGGCGGGGCCCAGCAATGCAAGAACCTGGAACCTGGGTGGAGCCCAGCAGGGAGGGGACTGGCCGAAGGCCTCCTAGGAACTGGCTAGTGAGAGAAATGGGGAGGACCAGCAAAGTTGGGGCAGGAGAGTGGGGGGAGTGCTGCTCCACCCACTGGCCGAGATAATAGCTCAGGCCATAGTGGTGAGGTGGGAGCATAAATGGCAGCTCCACAACCAGGCTGGGGAGGAGCGATGGAGCACAGTATTTGTCCATAAAAGGAACAGGAGGGTGGACTTGGGTGATGCAACCCTCCCCTGCCCGTCCTTTTCTATTCTGAGGCCTGGGGAGACCCCACCAGGGATCGAAAGCGGTTTGATGGCTGAGGGCCGGGGTGGCACCAGTGAGGGAGGAGCCTCACCCCGTGGAAGCCAATCTGGAAACGCATGTATGTGAGTGTGCCCAAGTATGCACATCTGTCTTCTTGCATTCGCTGACGCGCACACCTCATCCTCCACTCTTCCCGGCCCATACATGAAACTGCCTTGTACAGAAACAGAATTAGACCACTCTGCTCGGTCCCCCTAACTCCCGTGTTGTCTGCTTTGCTAGCAGAGCCTTGTGCAAAGAAAAATCTTCCCCAGTTCCTGGCACCTGAGATGCCAGGGACTGAACCTGAGACCTCCTGGATGCCAAGCATGAGCTCTGTCTCTGAGCCAAAGCCCCTCTGCAGCAGAACTACAGTGAACCAACTGGGGCCTTCGTCTCCTCGGTGCCCACCTGCAAGGGATTCTTTGTGCTGATGGCTAAGACCTGGTATTTGAAGTAGCACAGCTCACAGCTCCAAGAGCCTCTCTCGCTTATCCAACGAATCAGGCAAGGCTGGTGGGTGCAGCGGACGGACCCGTCACAGCGACACGGGCTTAGTAGCTCCCCCTGTGAAGAAGAGAAAGTCAAGGGCTCAGTTTACACAGATGCTCATTAACTGCCCATTCCCCCCTCCCCACATACAGACCATGCCTCCTGGACCCTGACAGAGACCTCACTCTCTGGAGAAGCTACTATCCACTACCAATCAGAAGAGGTCACCCCTTCAAAGCCCCCCGTGAGGATTCTGGGTAATACTGGCCATCCATGGGCCTGTAACGTCCATTAGGCCCCCTTCCATTAACAAAAAAGAGAGTCGCTCGTTAGTTCTACCTGCTTAATGCGCTGCCAGGAGAGCGTGAGGAGCAATTAGCATCAATATTTCAGACCCGCTTGCAGGAAGTATTACCGATGCGTTACGGATATATGCCTGGACAAGGAAATGGCTGTGGATTCCTGTCAGCTGCAGGACCCAGAGCCCAGGGGTCATGCCCTGGGCTGCTCATCAAAATCCCAGATACGACCAATCAGCTACTTAACCCCATTGCTCCAATCAGAGCAACAGGGGGGGAGGCCAGCCCAGGTTAGATGGTGAAGAGAACAGTAACCTTGCCCAAGGAAGCTCATGCGTGTCAGTTAGCACCCAACTTAAAAAAAACAACAACGACCTGTGGGCTACTTTGAGGGCCTGCAGAGATAGGAAAACAGCATATAAATTTTGGAAAAACAGGTGACCTACATGTGACAGGTGACCAAGAAGGCTGACAAAAGGCCTAATAACAGAATGAATACGAACGGGTGACATATGATAAATTAACAAAACTTTAATATATTACAAATAGTAAAAAAAGAAATCATTAAAACCAAACGCATTTTAGCCACGAGGCCTTCCTCAGTGGTAGAAATTGTAAAAATACACACCATAAAGTAAAATGATTCGAAATATGAAATACAACATTTACACGCAAGAAGCAGGGCCAGTTCATTAACTAGATAATTCGCCCTTCATTACTGGAATACATTAAACTCACCAAAAATCATTTTTCAGACTACTGTTGTTCATGGTCCAAATATCTCTGTAAGCAAGGCCAGAGTGAATTGTAGCTCTAGGGGGTGTACATCCACATCCGGGAAACAAAATATGATACATGAATGATTTTTAGTCTTGAAAAACTCACTAATTCTTAGCCTGCCTAGCCTTACACGAAACACATCCTCAGCTTCCTCCATCAAGCCACCGGACCCTTTGCCCAAGTTTCAATCCACCCTCAAAACATGCAGAACAACAGGCTGGCTTCTGCTCTCCCTTGTGGCAGAAGCATCAACCACGCCACTCTCCTCTCATAGGGAGCAGCATTAATGCTGTCACCAAGCAAGCGGCTGCTAATTCTGTTAATGCTCAGTGCAGCCTGTGCCTAATAAATCAAATTCCAGGAAACACGAAGGTCAAAGGAAGTAGTGAGGTTTTCATAATTCATTTTGCTCACGGCTTGCATGGTTGCACATGTCTGGCTTTTTGGCTGGCTTGAGAAACCAACATCCCCTTTCCTTTCATACTTCTGCTCCTCAGACCACAAGAGCCAGAGAGATCTAGGAGTCAGAGAGTCGGACCAGAATCTGGGAGACCCAGGTTCGAATCCCCACTCTGCCAAGAACTTTCGCGGGCGACTGTGGGGCAATCAGCTTTATAGACCTTACAGGAGTGTTATGAGGATAACATGAGAAACACATGCACTGCCTTGAGCTCCTTGGAAGGAGCATGGGTTTCTAACATTTTTTTACTTCTAAGCATACTAATAGAAATCTTCACAACTTTTGGCACAAATTTTAAAGGCCAAAACAAGATTATGGATAAAAGGTGAATTGCAAACACTGCATGTACAGTTGTCAAGTGGCCTGGAGAAAATGTCCTGTCCCTTTAAGAGAGGTTTCATGTGATGTTATTTACCTCCATGCCATGAACAGTTTAAGTGGCCCATTTTCACACATTAAGCCTCTGTTAAAAGGACAGAAGAGTTTGAACACATGAAACTGCTATAATATCCCATCAAAGTCAGTGTTGTCTACTCAGACTGGCTGTGGCTCTCCATATGAGGTCTTTCATATCATCAGGCCAGTTGGCAGTCCTAACTCAGCAAAAGCAACCCTTTAACCTTAGCTTGCTAACTGAAACCAGCCCCCTCCCTGCTGTTATTAACGCTTTAGAGGAAAGAGAGAGAGGGCCCTTAAAAAGCTAGTTCCCCCCCCCCACTTACACACATAGTTAGAACATATGAGGTGTATACCTGATGTGTGGATCTGCCCAATACATACTCAAATGACAGAGAATCCGGGCCACCATAACCATGAGTAAAACATTTGCTCATGTGCATAGTAAGGGGCTGTGGCTCAGTGGAAGGGCCTCTGCTTTGCTTGCAGAGGGTCCCAGTTCAATCCCCAGCATCTCCAGTTAAAAAGGACCAGGCAGTAAGGAGATGTGAAAGACCTCTCAGCCTGAGACCCCGGAGAGCCGCTGCCAGTCTGTGCAGAGAATACGGACTGTGGTGGACTGACGGTCTGATTCAGTATAAGGCAGCCTTCATTTGTGTTCATTCCAGGGTGGTGTCAGAGATACATGTATTTATCACACAAGTCATCCACCAACAGGGAACAGAGCTTATGCACCCCAATATTAGAAGGTGGTCAGAGCCTTAAAATCCTAGTATGCTAGGGTTGCTTGCCAGGCCCCTCCCCTCCAGCCACCAGCGGAGGATGGGGGTAGGGTTGCCGCCAGATCCAGGCTGGGAAACTCCTGGAGATTTGGGGATGGAGCCTGGGGAGGACAGGGACTTCAGTGGGGTACGATGCCACAGAGCCCACCCTCCAAAATCCAGTTTCTCCAGAAAACTGCTCTCTGTAGTCTAGAAGTAAGGCATAATTCTGGGGGATCCCCAGGTCCCACCTGGAGGTTGGCATCCCCATGGAATGCCATCTACTGTGGGCCCCATAACCAATGCAGGCAATCTAACAGCTATGGACCCAAAACAAAGTCCTCTCACCAGGTCAGGCAAGAGATCAGGAGCGCCCATGTTGATTACTGACCGCATCTCCCAGCATAATTAACAACGAAAGAAAGCTGAACCACCCTCCGCTCCTTGGTGTTTGCGCATCACTTGTGCCTTTGCACTCGCAGCCTGGGCTGGATGCTGAAGAGGCACCCGAATTACTGCAATGCAACGCAACAGTCAAGTGGGGAGTTTAAACGGTAGTCCCTAACCTCAGTCTCTGCACCACAAAGAGCCTGGGCTTCCTCCGTAAGCTGGTTCCACAGCTGCTGAGATTTATTTCCTGCCAGGCAAGCCGCCCCCTTCCATCTCGCACAGAGCAACCATTACAATTCAGGGCATACGTGAGCGATCCAGGAAGCAGCAAGTTGGAGGATATAATTAATGGGAGGGTGGGGGGGAGAGGGGGTAGTGGTGCTGCAGGACATGGCCTGCGAGGAGTGGGCTGGAAATAAATGGGGTGGAAGGATGGCTGATTCCTAAGCTGCAGGGGACACAGTATCTCTTCCTTTGTCTCAGGAAAGGGACTAAAAGGAACAAGACAGCATTTAATGTTGCCTGCAGCATCCCCTCCACACCCTCTCCATATCCCAGCTTGTGCCACAGACAGGAAAATAAATGTCATAAAAGAAAGAACAAGTTGCTAGCCCTCATGGGTGATGTGGTAGGTTTCAAAAGGAACTGACTGACACGCTCCGAGACAAAAGAAGAAGGGTGTGTGTGGCTTGCAGTGAGCCATTCTCTTCCCCTTTTGCAGTCTTCGCCACCATGGAAAGATACAGCTAGGAGGTACCAGCTCCAACCTGGGGACTTCCTAGAGCAGGGGCCCACAACATGGTGCCCGTGGGTACCCACCAACACCTTTTTTGAGAAAGTGGGCGGGGCTAGGTAGGGCTTTTCCCAGCAAGGCTCCTGACTGGCCACTGGAGACTTGGTTGGCTTTGCAGATTTTAAAAAAATATGTTGCTTTGGCAGCAACTGCCACCAGAGTCCAAGGATCTTCACTGTGTGACTGAAGGTAAGCTGTGGGAGCCACTTAGTGGCAGCCATTTTGCGGCTGCACCCACCGCACTCTATCAGAATTCCAAAGGTGCCTGCAGGCTCAAAAAGTTCGGGGACCCCTGTCCTAGAGATCAGGGGGCAATGCCTGCGGAAGGAAAAACCTGGCGGGGAATTCGCCTATCATCTGTCATACACCATAGAGCTTACCCTCTGAAACTGCCATTTGCTTCAGGGGGACCTCTTTCTGTGTGAAACAGAAAGCCAGGTAACGCTTGTCGCTGCGTAGTAACAGGATAAAACCCTACAAGTACTGTTGTTCAAACACACACTTTGATGTCAAGCAGAATTATATTATAGACCGGTGCAGAACAGTGATTTGGGATTTATTTACTTGCCTTCTCTGTACCCTGCCTCACAGTGGAGACCAAAGCAGCTTACATAAGTCTCCTCTCCTATCTGCCTCACAACAACCCTGTGAGGTAGGTTAGGCTGAGAATATGTGACTGACCCATGATCACCCAGTGAGCCTCCATGGCACGAGTGGGGATTTGAACATGGATCTCTCAGATCCTAGCGGAACCTTCTAACCTTCTTATCCACCACACTGGAGAGGAACCCAGAGGCCCTACCAGCTAGACAACTACATCCTACTCTGCCCTGCATGTTTCCTCTCAGTCCAATATACCTCACACACGGTTGTTGTGAGGATAAGATGGAACAGGTGAGGATAATCTATGTAGCCCTGAGCCCCTCAGAACACAGACCCTGGACCAGAGGAAGAAGCGTAGGCAGTTCTAGGAGGACACTAGCACTGGAGCTAGGGTTGCCAGCTGAGCTCTGGGTTGGGGAATACCTGGAGATTTTTGTGAGTGGATCCTGGAGAGGTCAGGGTTTGGGGAGGGACCTCAGTATGGGACCCTGGCATAGAACCCACCCGCCAAAGCAGTCAGTTTCTCCAGGGGAACTGATCTCCGTAGTCTGGAGAACAGTTGTAGAAGCAAGAGAACTCCAGGCCCTGCCTGGAGGCTGGCAACCCTGACCACAGCCCCAAACTATCTTGGTCCTAAAGAGTCAGGTACTCCTGGGCAGCCAATCCAGCAAGCTCCCAGACCTGTTGCACTCCCTCAAACGGAGTTATTCCCGGAGTGGTAAACTGGTGTCACTTCAGGCTCTTCACCTGGATAGACCAGGCTAGCCTGATTTCTTCAGATCTTGGGAGCTAAGCAGGGCCGGCCCTGGCTAGTATTTGGAAGGGCGACCTCCAAGGAATACCAGGGTTGTGATGCAGAGACAGGCAATGGCAAACCACCTCCAAAATGTCTCTTGCCTTAAAAACAAGTCTAACTCGCCACCTAGTGATGCATAATATTAAAGAGCGAACACTTCTGGCTGCCAGACAAGCTTAGGATCTTATGGCTATACTAGACACACTGCCATAGAATTATTATTATTATTACTTCAGGCTCTAGGTGAGACTTCCTGGAATGCTTCTCCAAACAACAAAACAGTGTTCTCCACATGGACAACTGGTGTGTCATTTACAGCACAATCCTAAACAGACCTATACCCTTCCAGGCCTGTCAACTTGTACAGAGACTTAGAAGGGTATAACTTTGCTTAGGATGGCACTATATGTCGACTACGTGCAGGGAACATTTTGTTACCCAAGCTCCTTTGAACTGAAGTCCCCAGGGACCCAGCATGTGGCATGCCACTCAACTACGGCTCCTCATGAGTTCAGCTCTGGTGACGGCAGAGGCTTTTATGGCTTTAAAATAACAGGAAAAGGATGTGAACTCTCAATATGAAAATCCTGTTAGAACTTTGAGGCTCAAAAAATATGTAAAACCGGGTCTGATCTGACCACACTATGCAAAAAATGGAAGATGCAGAGAAGAGGCTGGATGGATATATTTTAGTGCACCTCCATTCCATAAGGGTGAGCAAGTTAAAGACCACCTTTACAGCATTATTTTCCTATTGGGGAGGTAGGGGGTGGGAAGCGTTGGTGGCCTCATGGGAAAGAAGAAGAGATTGGATTTATACCCCACCTTTCACTTCCTGAAGGAATCTCAGAGCGGCTTACAATCTCCTTTCCCTTCCCCTCCCCACAACAGACACCCTGTGAGGTAGGTGGGGCTGAGAGAGCTCTGAGAGAACTGATCTTGAGAGAATAGCTCTGAGAGAACTTGTGACTGACCCAAGGTCACGCCAGCAGCTTCATGTGGAGGAGTGGGGAATCAAACCTTGTTCTCCCAGATTAGAGTCCGCGCTCCTCACCACTACACCAAACTGGCTCTCTTACCTGAACAGGTAAGATAGGGGTACAGATGTAAGCACACAGATAGGTACTGCTAGCCCCATGCCCCAATCTGCATTTGGTCTCTACCACGATTTACCTCTCCTAGATTACAAATGACAGGTGAACCAGACCAGATTCAGCTCTCTACAGGTGGAAGCAGACCATAACTAAGTTGTATGAAATAGCCAACTGTTCATCAGTGGTCACTGCCCCCCCCCCCTGAATAACAACCAGGTCTCATCAAACCAAAAGAAAGGGCTGTTTCCCAACTCAACCAAGTGATCGGATTTTCACTGCAGTGGAAATTATTTTGCAGAAGAGCTCCTTTTCAGTTATCTCAAACCGGGGCTGCGTCTGCCCATCAATGGCTACAGCTGCACTACATAAATTGTTTGCAGCTGGAACTGGTGTGAAGAAGACAATCCAGCTGTGTATGACTGCTATTGCAGAACAGCCGCACAATATTCAACAATGTTCAGATGCAGCCCAGGTCACCAGGAGGATGGGAGGAGCATTACTCTGCCCTCCTGAACTCAGGTGTTGATTTGTGTGGGGGATCCATTTCTCCTGTAGGCAGTAGCTGTCAGTGGCAAGAAAGCTTGGTGATGTTGCATTTACGACAATACATACAGATCACCTGAATCCATTCCCAGGCATATGATTTACACGTTACAAGCCCCAAGGCGGGGGGGGGGGAGGATGGGTCTATTTCTCAACACAAAAAAATAATACTGAACTTTATCACCCGTTTCCATGGTTGTGCCCACTACCCTTTAGTTTTCTCCCTTGAACCTACTGCAAATTCACATGCAAGGATCTAGGTATCTCCTTCTGCCCCTCTGAATATCACAAAGTTTGAGTCCAGTGGCACCTTTAAGACCAACAAAGTTTTATTTAAGGTATGAGCTTTTGCGTGCACGCACATTTCCTCAGATACAATGAAATGGTTGAGCCGTAAATTGGCATGCAGCATAATCAGGAATAACAAACCTGGTTTATATGGCTACCATTTAACATAATGAAAATGTTTTATCAGATGCAAAAACCAGACAGAGGTAACAAGTCCACACAGTCATCATCCGTTTGGATTCAATTCCATGAGAAAACACGAAGAGCCAAATAAATATGTCAGACTTGGAGACTGATGTGTAAACGTCTCCTTCTTAATTGTGGAATAGTAAGATCAGATAACTGAGACCCGGTTGTTACGCTACATTCATCTCCTCTCAAGCATGGAGGTAGCAAACAGGAGGTCGGGTGAATGGCTGTGTAGTGTTGTTTGTGCCTCCTCTGTCAAGAGGAATACATTCCAATTTTCGTTGCATTACGTTGCAATCGCTATTCCAATATAGTATTCTAAGTAAGAAATATACCATTTGCCACGGTCTGTATCAGGAGAGGTGGAAGCTCTATACCCCCCACAGCCCTCTTTTACCGACGCTGATGTGTAAGCAAGTCTCTGTCACTGAGAAGGTGTGCCAAGGATTCGTCTGCCAACCCAGGCCTGGAACATGCCACTGGCTGGGCTGGATATTGTAAGCGGCAATTTCACGGTTGGCTAATTCCCTTTGTGCCGCCCTGCTTCCACTCCCCCCCCCCACAACGAACTTCCCTGCGGAGTCACGGGGCTGCTGACAGCACATGGCATGTGGGAGGCAACAGTGGAAACAATTCAGGGACTCGCAGCACGGCTCTCTCTGTGCCCAGTGGCGCAAGCCTGCTCAATTCAGCGCCTCACCCAGGATTCCTTGCTGCTCCCACATGCCGGGCTCGATCTGAGACCTATGCAGACTACTGCCCCAGCCCTCAACAATCCTCAGATCACATAACCTTGGGGAGGGGCAGAGGAATTTTTTTTAAAAAAATTAGATTGCACTTTAGAGTGTTCAAAGAGCTTTGCACAGAGAGCTGCTTGCAAATGGTACTTTCGCCATGGGAATGCTGGTGATCCAGGTGGAAAAGCAGTGTGAGGAGTTGTTATTATTTTATAGCATTGTGTGTAGAATAGCTAGGAGATCCTAAGGTTGCCTTACAGCCAGAAGTTCTAGCTCTTTTAGTGCTATGCACCACCAGGTGGCAAGCTAGACTTGTTTTAAGGCAAGAGACATTCCAGTGGTGGTTTGCTATTGCCTGCCTCTGCGTCACACCCCTGGTATTCCTTGGAGGACACCCTTCCAAATATTAGCTAAGGCCGACCCTGCTTAATGTGAGCACTGTGGTTAGAGACTGGAATCAGTGCTGGGGAGACACAGGTTCAAGTCACACCCAGGGTGACCTTGGACTTGTGCTCACTCAGCCCAACTTATCTCACACAGGACTAAAGTGAGGATAAAATGGAAGAGGAGAAAACTGTCTGTGCTGCTTGAAGCTCCTTGGAAGAATGTTGTGATCACTTATCCCAGGGGAACATTGTTTTGCAGAACTCTCTGAATGGGTCCAGGTTGTTGTACCTTTGCAAGTTTCCCTGACCTCAATCCATATCAGTGACACCTGAGGCCCAGGAAATTCACTATGACAATGGCCCTGACATGAATGGCATGAGCTTTCAGATTACAGGGTTGGAAAGGTGGAGTCCAGGTGGCTTAGACATATTTATGGAGGAGGAGATGTCCCTCCATGGTTATTAGCCATGAGAACCTCCACATCCACATTCTTCACCCAAAGAGTGGTTAACACTTGGAATTCACTGCCACAGGAAGTGGTGGCGGCTACAAGCATGGACGGCTTCAAAAGGGAATTAGATAAGCATATGGAGCAGAGGTCCATCAGTGGCTATTAGCCACAAGGTATAGATAGGGGCTCTGGGGCAAGTGATGCTCTGTCTTCTTGGTGCTTGGGGGGGGGGTCAACAATGGGAGGGCTTCTAATATCCTGGCCCCACTGGTGGACCTCCTGATGGCACATGGTGTTTCTGGCCACTGTGTGACACAGAGTGTTGGACGGGATGGGCCTTTGGCCTGATCCAACATTGGCGTCTCTTATGTTCTTATCCAGAGGCAGCAAACCTCTGAATACCAATGCCAGGAAACAGCAGCAGGGGAGGGCCTTGGCCCCTGTGTCCTGTTTGTTGGGCCTACAGGGCAACTGGTTGGCTGCTGTGTGAAATAAGTGACAGACTAGCCTAGGTGGACCACTGGTCTCATCCAGCAAGGCTTTTATTACGTTTACATAGGGTTTGGCTTCCCAGTGTTAAAGAAATATGTACCTAAGTCTACTCTACTTGGTAAAGCCCACAATGATTTCAGGTTAAAACTTTGGCATTGGCAATCAGCAGTTCTCAGATATGTATGTATGTAAGCGCTGTCAACTTGCAACTGACTGATGGAGATGCCCAGCAAGGGGCTTTCAAGGCAAGTGAGAAGCAGAGGTAGTTTGCAATTGCCTTCCTCTGCAGAGTCTTCCTTGGTGGTCTCCCATCCAAGTACCGACCCTGCTCAGCTTCCACAATCGGGCAACGGCCATTGCTGTCTTCCCTCCCTTCCCTTCTCCAACTTCAGCTTTTTCTGCCTGAGAACTTGGAGGTCTCCTGTCAATCAGAGTAAATATGGCTAAGCTACATAGAGACTAATGGACTGACTGATGTCACATGTTCATGGGAACAGCTTCATCTGTGTTCAGTCCCCTATAGCAGGGGTGGCCAAACTGCAGCTCGGGAGCCGCATGCAGCTCTTTCACACAGTCTAATTTAATGTTAATAAAAAGCAAATTTGCATATTTTCCAATAAAAACGTGCGTGTAATATCTGTTCATGTCTTCCGGCTCTCAAACATCTGACGTTTATTCTGTGTGGCTGTTACATTAAGCAAGTTTGGCCACCCCTGCCCTATAGGAACTCTGACCTCCATATTAAATTGGGAGGAGATTGGCTTGCCTAGGGCCACCGAGGGCTGTGGTCACACACACTAAATAATCCACTTTCAGTGTACTTTCCAACTGGATTCTACTGTGTGAACTGGCAAAATCCAGTCAGAAAGTGGACTGAAAGTGGATTATTTAGTGTGTGTGACTGCAGCTCAAGTGAGGTCATGAGGAAAGGTGAGAACCTGGATCTTCCCAGCTTTTAGGTTGCAACCAGCTTTTCTGCTTTCACCCTTCCTCCTTTCTCCATCCCACGCAGAGGAGACTGAAGGAAGTCTTCAACCAAGCTTCAATGTGTCAGGACATCCAAATGAGGGTACCTTGACGAATTGGATTCCTCCACACGAAACCAGTGGAGATCTCCCCAAACGATCAGGTTCAAATACTGGAAGCAGAACTATGGTCCCTGCCACACGGCAGGAAAAACGATGGCAGAAGTGCGGCTAATCTGAGCCGCACCAAACTAGAGACGCCGTGGCGGGATCCCACGGATCCCCTGAGCTGCGGCGCCGTTGCTCCCCGGCATGATCAGATGCCGGGGAGAAAGCGACAGTAAGAGGGGGAGGCTGGGGGAACGCACATGCTCACACATGCGCAGTTCGGCCAGGAGCGGGAATGCGCCGGCGAAAGGATGCGCCGGCGATCCCACGGCCGCACTTGCCTCGGCCTTTCCGGATGAACCACCCAGGTAGGTGGTTCTTTTTTGGTGCGGGGTTTTGGGCGGGAGGGACGGATCGGTGACGGCCAGGCAACGCTTCCCAGATGTTGCCGTGGGATCGCACCCATTTGCCGCGCATCTGTTCCGTCCCTCTCCCGGCCCAAATCCTCGCGTGTGACCGGGGCCTACATAGTTTATTTTTAGCGTAGAATGCGAATCTTCCCATATGCAGAAATTAGAGACTGGGATAGGGGCGGGGATGGGTATAAAGCATATTCATCCTGGAAATACCACTCTCCTTCCCAAAGAAACATGAGTACAACCACAGGATCTCCCCGTGTTCCAACAGACATCACTCTATTTGAAAACATCCATCTATCTCTCAAACCACCACAATCATCACCAAGCAACTTTGAAGATCAATTAATATATCCAGATTTATAGCCTGCTAAAAGGAAACAAAGCCAAAACCAGAAATAATCTTTGGCTAATAAATACATACACGAGATCTGGAAAATTCCCTCCCACGGTCCCCCAGATTTTACCCTGAGGAAAGCTGAATTTTGGGATTGATACAGTTTGCACAAAGAAAGCTATCCTTGTGCAACTTTTGCGCATTTCCCCATAATTTATTTGGCTTCTCTTAATCATGGGTGGGGGGACACAGTGGTGCTGCTCAAGGACCGGAAGTCCCACCCCTGTGATTGCTGAAAACCCTGCTCAGCGTCTCCTGTGGCTGGTGAACTTCCACTCAGCATTGCCTGTACACATTCAACACTGCAATTTATAGCATGCCAACTACTGCGCTAGATGCTGTGCAAATGAAACCAACATGACCCTCTCAGTGACTGAACGGTCTAGGTTACAACAAATAAATCAGATTTGTGTGGCATTTTTGCCATCATGCTGCCAAGTCTGTTTCTGCAACTACTTAACAGTAAGGAACTTGCCCTCACCATCTTTACTGAATTGCTTTCCGTATTTTGTAATCCACTTTGAATCTCAGTGAGAAAGGCAGGATATACAGGAAATTAATAATAATATTTTTAAAAGCCGAAATGTTCCAAAGGTGAATTGTGAATCCAGTACCAAATTCTGACATTTATTTAGATATTTATACCTTGCTTTTTCCCCAGTAACAACCTGACAAGGCTTACAACATTGTCCACTCCTTTCTCCATTTTATCTTCACAAGAACCCTGTGAGGTAGGGTTAGGCTGAGAGTTACTGGCCCAAGAGCACCCGGTAAGTTTCCATGGCAAAGTGGGGAGTCACAGTATGACATCCACACACCAACATCTGAGTATAGATACAATGGAAATTCTTCGAGAGCACTTTAACCACATTGAAGCCATCTTGTAATTTATTTTATGGTGGTATTATATCGAATTCTATTGTATTATATTTTAAGAATTTAAACATGCTATATTTATATGTTGTAACCCGCCCTGAGACCTGCTTGTGGGGGAGGGAAGGATAAAAATAGAACAAAACAAATAAATACAATTTTTCTGCAACATTTTGTGGCGCACAACATGCTTTTGAGCATAGTACCCCTTTTGTCCTCATAACAACCCAATAAAGGTAGGGTTTTCTTCACAATATTGTTCTAGGGTACACCTCACATTACGATTATGTGGTGACTACCAGCAAACACTGCTTCAGTATGACCACAGCAGCCAATTCTCTAGCATTAAGATGATTTGGGACATACATTGCTATGGGATGAAGGAGACATCCCACATGATACCCCTTAACTACGCGTTCACTGGGTTGTCACAGCAGTGTAGGCCTCCATCATAAAAAGAGGGAGTTACTCCACATGATACAGGAGAACTGGACTAACGTGGTTCAACAGAGAGGTTATCCATAGACACTGAGGTGTTTTCTTGGACGCAACCACACCACACAGCGGTTTTGGATCCAGGCTGGCATTCTGGACTATTCCAAAGCAATATTTGATATACTTTACCGAGATTTTTCAGCAGCGGTGCACACACAGTCTTAAAACTGGAAGCCACCTTAGGCAAAGAACTGTCACTTCAATGTTCCCTACAGCTCCTAGCAAGCTGTTAGCACCAAATCCACATTAAACAGTAGTAAAGCAAGCTTTTCCTCAAAGTGTGTAAGTCAGGGAACTGAGCATCATTACTCCAATGACGATGGGAGTTGGCCATTCTGGTTCTCCAGAGAGCAAAGACCGAAGTGTTTTACATAAATTATGCCCCACCCCCATTTTCTTGTTCTCTCCAAGGAAGGTTTTTATAGCAAAGAGAGCTAGAAGCATAAGGCTGCACAATCAATCAATCAGCCAATCAATCAACAGGGTATTACAATATAAGCCGCCATACTCTGAACAAATAATCTATCTTTAGTGGTTTTGTGGGTTACCCAGATTTCAAACTTTCCAAACCCAGTTTAGAGAAGAAAAAGACTATTGGAGCCGCTGTGGGAAAACAACATGTATCCTTATTAATCTGCCTAAAACTAACATGTCCCTCTACTACACTTTTGTAACTCAGTTGCCACCCTCCCCCAAATAGCCAGAGCAAGTTCAAGCAAGGCCACTCCAGCAAGAAACAATGAATTTATTCACAGGCCTTTCCTGTTGTGTGGTGCGGTGAAAATAACTTTGTGATGTTATAATTGTAGAACACCATCACAGAGAGATAGTGTGGTGTAGTGGTTAGGGTGACTAGGACCAGGGAGACCTGGGTCTAGATACCAACTCTGGGCTAAGCTCAAAGAGATGGGAGTCCTTCCGACCACGTCAAAGACACTGCTGCTGTCATTTTAGACGGATTAAAAAATTCAGTGAGAGCTGCAACCTGGCGGGCTGAGGTACTCTTGCTCCCCCAGGGGTGACTCACCAATGGCTTGGGGCCCTTGGCAGTGACATAATGACCTCACCAGCAACACACTGACATCATTCCTCATGCACCCAGAAGTTACGTCAGTGCATCACCATAGGGTGCCAGAGAAGCACTGACATTTGCACGAAACTCTATAGTGCCCTTGGCATCAACTGATGACACACTGATGTCACTTCTGCTTGCATGGGGAGTGATGGCAGCACATCAGGACACTGCCAATGTTCCCCCATTTCCCCCGCCTACCTCCCCCTGCTTTTGTAAGTGCCAAAACAGCTACATGGTGTGTGTGTGTGTGCAGCCATTTTAGCACTCAATAAGGCATGGGGTGAGGGAACCAAGAGCACCTCACCCTCCTGCACTGCAGGCCCCATCAGGCTCAGCCCCTTACAACATTTTTAGAAGAAGAAGAGATTGGATTTATACCCCTCCCTTCACTACCTGAAGGAGTTCTCAGAGCAGCTTACAATCCCTTTCCCTTCCCCTCCCCATAACAGACACCCTGTGAGGTAGGTGGAGCTGAGAGAGCTCTCCGAAGAACTGTCCTTGAGAGAACAGCTCTGAACTTATGACTGACCCAAGGTCACACCAGCAGCTGCATGTGGAGGAATGGGGAATCAAACCCAGTTTGAAATTACTTTTAAAATGGCGGCAGCATCCCTGTGGCAGCCATGGAGACATCATCACATCTAGTTTGGCCCTCTGCCATAAAAATCACTGGGTAACATTGGGCCAGTCACTCTTTTTCAGCCTAACTTACCTCACAGGGTTGCTGTGAGGATAAAATTAAGAGAACCCTGTGTGCCACCTTGGGCTCCTTGGAGGAAGCACAGGATGAAAATGGGATACACAGAGCTTGGAGGAAGCACAGGATGAAAATGGGAATCAGCGAGAGAGAGACAGATATCCTGCCACAGGAAGAGAACCTTATAAACATAATCCTCAAGAGCCTAATATCTAACCCTCTCCTCCCCTCTGCAGGTTCTGGTCATTTGCAGCTTTCTTGGCCATTTGCCCTTTCTCCCCTCCCCCTCAGCCTGCACTACCATCTGACCCCTTCCAAGTAGTGCTTTTCAGGTGAGGAGCCATCTTTTTTCCTAGGCCAGTGTTCTTCCTGCCACTCCTTTCCCAGACTATTCTACCTGTCCTGGCCTACTCCGGCATCAGTTCAGCTGAACCAATCAATGACAGCCACAGGTTCTTCTGTGTCTCTCACATCAGAGAAGGTCCTCCGATCATAATATCTTTCAGCACAACAGAGCTGAGGGAGGGGAAGAGATGGGAACTAAGAGACAGGACTTTGGAGCTGCTAGTCTGCTGTATTGGAAGAGACTCAGATCTGAAATTGGGGAAAGATTCTAAACCACAATTCTCTTCTATCCCTAAATGTAGGGGACAAACAAAATTAATAGGTCACAGCACAGATATTAGGATTCGCCTATCTCTGTGCATAGGTATGCTGTTCCATCGTTCGAGCAAGAGCCTCTTATCATTAGAAGAGAAGCAATGCCTTCAGGTTAGCACAGAGACCCAGATGAGACCCAAAACAAGCCTGTTGCAGTTGCATCCCACATGCACAGTTTGTGGCACTATAGTTGAGTTACCTGAGTGGATTAAATGGGTCCCTCCAGACGAGAACATCTGCCTCCCACGGCACAGTCATTGGCAGCCCATGTTATTCCACAATGAAAGTGGAATAAACAGATACTGGGGAACGGGTTGTTCACGGTTCCCTCCGGGTTTTCCAATGTCTGAACTCTCCTGAAGTGAAAGGAACCCAGATGGGATGTCTGAACCTGCAGATCCATTTCTGCCGCTGGGGTGGTGGGTTTTTTGTTTGTTTTTTTAGTTTTTGCCTATGTGTGTGTGTGTGCATGAGCACATATGCGCCCACCTCCATTTTAAAAACCAACCAGGCAGCGCACTCCATGACTGAGGTGCTGCAGTAATGTGGATGCTTGACCACGGGACAGCCGCGTGGGTAACCCACAGCAGGGGTGTGTGCTGTCTGGATGATATGCCCTGCAACCCTTTAAACCGGCACAATTGGGGCGCCACCATACCATGTCAAGCCACCAGTGTGACCACAGCCTGTATGTGTTCAGACGCAGTTTATTCTTTAGAATTACACTGCGTGTTCTGAGACTGAGCCCTAGCACTGGAAACAGATAGAGAGGGACTAAGTCCCAGCTCAATTGAAGCCCTGTCTCCTGGGTGGATAGCCAAGCCTCCCACGAGTGCAGCTCCACTTGGATAGAAATGTCTCACTCATTCGCTTGGAGCCAACACGGCAAACCAAGCCCACAATTACAGTGACATTTCAGCACACGCTGCATCTCTCCAGTGACTCATTTCTCCACTGGACTCTGCTCTCTGCAAAGCTTCCGGTGACTATCACCTGGGCCAGCCAATGAGCAAAGGAGAAGGCCCCTTAAATGGCAATGCAGCTGCTCCACGCATCCCCGGGCTGGGCAGAAACAACCAAATCAGGGCCCGGCCCTCCGCTTCCGAAACCTCAGCAGCAGCAAAAGTCATTTAAGTATCTATCAACCAGGGCATTGTGCACTAAAATAATAGCAACAATTCAAAGCAATCAGAAAGATTCAGCGTCAGGCTGCATAAAAATAAAAATCTTTATGCTGGTTTTCAAAAGGTTAAGGAAAGCATATGATTATTGCTCTCCCTTTCTCATGTTGTATAATAATACTTTATACATAAAGACACTTGAGTCTTGCTGACTGTTGACTCACAGAGGGTATTGAAGTTGTTGGATACTTCGACTTCAACTTTCTGACTGTTGCGGAAGTGCTCTAGGAGTTGTGACACCCTCCCCAACTTCTGCAAAATCAGCCAGCCACTGAAACTCAAGCCTTTCGCCCTCTCTGTTGATATTCTGTTGACATTTTTTTAAAAAATATTTCTTTATTACATATAAACAAAACAAGAATATAAAACGTGGGGTAAACATTTCAAATCTTATCTAATAGTTATGCCTTGGCCACGCTATTCATTACCTATTCATATCACTTTTACAGGATAGAATTGTATAGATATCTTTCCTCAAGTTTTAATTATATGACACTTTTATACTGTCATAGTTTCCAATCCAAGTATAAAATTTTGACCAAGTATTCTCAGATATTTCTTCTGTTTGGTTTTTCATGAGTAACAAAAGTTAATTTCTGCTATTTCGAGTATTTTGTTAATAGTTTCACTTTTAGTTGGTAGTTCTCTTCCAGTATTTGGCATATAATATTCTAGTAGAGGTAACCACGTGTAATATAAAATATAAATCATTTTTTTCACATCGATCTGGTATTATGTTCAACAGGAATATTTCTGGGGTAAAGGGAATGGAAGTTTTTCGAGTTTTTTTAATTATTACATGTATCCATGTCCAGAACTTCTTTGCTTTTTCACATTGCCATCACATATGGAAGAAAGACCCTACTTTAATTTTATATTTCCAACAGGTATTGGGGTATTTGGGGTCAATTTTTGACAAGCTATCAGGGGTGACGTACCATCTGTGGAACATTTTGTATATATTTTATTTATATGTTGTTGCTCTTGTGATTTTTAAGTTTCTTTTCCAAATTTGCGACCACTGGCCTAATTCTATGTTGTAGCCTAGATTTTCTGCCCATTTTATCATAGCTCTCTTGACCATTTCATCTTGCATTGTATCTTCTAGGTTATACATTTTTCTTATAAATTTCTGATCAGTGCCCATTAAAATTTTATCTATTTCCAAAGAGTTTGCATAGAAGCCTATTGACTTGTCTTTGCTATATATTGATTCGATTTGGACCCTTTCCCACCAGTTATCCCTTTGTATTTTTTTTAATTCCAACTGCATATCTAGCAGTTCTTGATATCTTATGACGTTTCCTTCTTGATACACAGTTGGATTTGTGAATGCTTCCTAGGGCGCCAATGTTGCTTGAAATATTTATGGCAGTTGGCTTTCCCGTACCACACAAATTCTGTTGACATTTTTGAAACATTTTCCTGCCCCCCTTGATACTCCCACTTATTCCTCTGGTGGTGGAAAGTGCTGTCCAGCCAACTTACGGTGACCCCCGGAGGGTTTTAAAGGCAAGAGACGTTCTGTGGTGTTTTGCCATTGCCTGCCTCGGCACAGAGACCCTGGACTTCCCACCCAAGTATTAACTGTGGCCAGGGGTCATTTTGTAGAAAAAGAGGTGCAGGAGCTCATTAGCATAACTTATTTGCATCTGCCACACCCCCTGACATCACTGGAAGTGTGTCAGAAGGCAGCACCCACCGCTCAGGCTCCACTGGACTGTTTTGGATTGCTAGCTATCGGGGGGGGGGGACACACGTGCAGATCTGTCCTCGCAGAGGAGGGAGAGCTTGTACCTGAATAAAACTTGGTTTTAAAGGTGCCACTAGACTGTTTTGGATTGGGGGGCCAGGGGGGGTTCTGCAACTTACCTGGCTGCTGGGAGCAGGGGGCGGGGCTTGTTGCATGTGCCCGCCCCCTGGGCTCTTTACTGCCGGAGCTCTGCTCCTGTGCGCTCCTGCAGGAAATGACCCCTGACTGTGGCCAACCCTGCTTAGCTTCCAGGATCTGACAAGATCAGGCCGGCCTGCGCCACCCTGGACAGGGCATTTTTTCCTCTACTAGAATCTTTAAATACAGAGATAATCAGCTGTGATCTGTCTGTAGTAGAAGTACAGACAACGGTCCAGTTTCCTTATTGAAAAAAACCTTTCATGGAGCCTTCCACTCTGAGTCCACAGCCTCTATCTATCTGCCCATGTAGAACATCGAAACCCCTTGTAGTTCATGTGATCTTTACCGCAAGCAGAAGAAGTGTTCCAGCATAGCATTGCCTACAGCGGAAGAATTCCTTGCTGGAT
This sequence comes from Gekko japonicus, assembly GCF_001447785.1. Taxonomy (NCBI): domain Eukaryota; kingdom Metazoa; phylum Chordata; class Lepidosauria; order Squamata; family Gekkonidae; genus Gekko; species Gekko japonicus. The sequence goes on from NW_015173137.1 coordinate 215,094, forward strand.
GAGGCCAAGATCCAACTAGCCCTGCATTCTGCACAGCAACCAGCTAAATCCCTCTAAAAACTCACAAGCAGTTCATCCCCGGGATGGCTTTCCCTTCTACTGGGCATCTGGGGGGCCTGATATTCAGAGGTATACGGTCTCTGTGCAAGGAACAGACCTGATTAATAGCCACTCCTCGTCCTACCTTCCAGGAACATCTCTACGCCTTTTAAAAAACCATCCTCATAATTTGAGAATGCCAGCTAGGAATTTTTAATCCTCTCCTCCCCCCAGACGCTCCTTGATGTCTGCAAAGAGTGTGTGGCATTAGTTTCTAAACATTTGGCCCTGGCACAAAACATTTTGCACATTGTTCAAGCCTGTGACCCCTGAGAACAGAAGCCGGCAGTCCAGTGTCTCTGCCATCTTTGATTCCACAGAAAAAACCTACAGGGACCAAGATCCCTAAAGTGCTACAGATAAAACATTTTAAAGTTGCTTTCAGCACCAAAACCTTCCTTCCAGAGCTCCAACAGAATCCCTGGTGGACAGAGTGCAGGAGCTAATGAGCATGACTGGAAATGTTACTTAAGGCAACAACACCCATCTTTCCTCCTCAGCCCATACTGAGGCAGCAATCCTGAGAACACTTTCCTGGGAGTAAGTGACGCTCACGAAAACGAGACTTGCTTCTGAGTAAACCTGCAAATATGCCAGCTTTCCTTATGCAGTGCACAGACTTCAATAGACTTTAAAGTTGTGCTGTTAAGTCGTCCCCCCCACCCCCAAAAAATAATAATTTCAGCCAAGATTGAAAATATAGACCACGGGGTAGGACAAGGATCAGCTACCTTTTAGAATCAGAGAGCTAACCTATCTCAACATTCACAGCAAGAGATCGAAAAGATCACGTGTAAGGAAGTCTATCAACATAACTGAAGCTATGAGGGTGGTGGAAGGCGCTTTCAGGTTGCAGCTGCCTCATGGTGACCCCATAGGGTTCTCAAGGCAAGAGGTGTTCAGAGGTGGTTTGCCACTGCCTGCCTCTGCTCTGCAAAGCAACCCTTCCTTGGACTTCCTTGGTGGTGCCCCACCCAAGCACCAACCAGTGCCCAGCCCTGCTTAGCTTCCGAGATCAAATAAGATTGAACAGCCTGGACCATCCAAGCTCAGGGAATGGAAACTATACAACTGATCACTGACATAACTCTATAAAGTTTCCACAGCCCGAACACTGGTTGTTGCAAGTCATTGATTAGAAAGTAGCACACACAGGATCTCACAATGAGGCATGAACAGGAACACCCTGTATGAGCGTTGTGGTCAATGTTCCCCCTAAGCGGTGGAGTCTTGTGAGCAAAAATTCGGCTTTGTGAGCTACTGGCATTAAAGTTGTGAGTGAGCGACTTGGCTGCTGCATAAATTAGTTTGCTCTGGAGCCATCCTTCTTGAGCTAAGACAAAAATGTGTGAGCCGGAAGCTAAAAAACTGTGCGTTAGCTCACACTAACTCAACTTAGAGGGAACACTGGCTGTGGTTGACTAGCTTAAATCTGCACAGAGTTCACAGTTGGCATACTGGCAACTGTTCACCTCTATTCTTTATGTTTCTATGAAGCATTTCTAAGAAGTCCCTTAATCCCATAAATATATTTGCCTGCCATTTCTGTCACATACTGGTAAGGAACACTGCCCCAAGACATGGTCTGAAGACACATGATGCCACAACTTTGCTTAAACTATGGAGGGCAGGATCTGGCCAGTGCCTGGGTGTAGGGCTTCCTAAGGACCCTCCACATACTGCCTTGAATTCCAAAACGAAAGAAAAGTAGGATATACATGCAGGGTTGCTGAGAGGGGAGAAATAAGGGGTCAAAATCCTGGAGCCTCTGATCACACTGGTTGCTTCTGAAGCTGGGGAGGTCCTGCGATTTATTTCATATGTTGTCTGGCCTGGATCTGGGATGTATGAGACAGGACCCGGTGAGAACCTTTGAGGGTGTGATGGTTCTCAGCAGCCCGGTATACATGTAATAAATAAGTTCCCTCTGTAGATTCCAGTTATGGTAGCGCTGAGCAGCTGAGGAATCTTATGTTGGCTCTTCCTGACCACAACAGTTCATAACACAGTTACGAAAAATCTCCAGGTCTCAATGCTAAATGTATCAAAGTCTGACTTCAGTCACAAAATCCACTGAATGTCCTGTATACATGTAGGAAGTGAAGCAGGGCTGGCCCTGAACCCTGCTTGGACTGCCTGAGAAATGCTGCTTTGAGATTTTGGGGATCGAGCCGATGACAAACACAACAAATAAGATGGACCAATGAGGAGCCTAGATTTCTCGGAAGACCACCCAGTTAAGGCAAACCCCTTGATCCAATTTCCATAATCCGGCAGAGTCAACCAAGTCTTGGATTCTTGCTCCTCCCTTCCTTTTTGCCATTAAGCTCACCGAGTAACTCTGGGCTAGCCAGTCTTCCTCACCATAACCTACTTCACAGGGTTGTTGTTAAGTGTCAGAGGGTGAACGGATAACCCTTATATCCCGCCCTTACTTCCTCGGAGGAAGGGTGGGATGAAAAAGCAACAACAACAACAACACTATGATGGGCTAATCGGGGATCCAAGGAGGTGCTTTCCATTTTGTACCCACAGTGCCTTGCACTCTGAGCAGCCATCTGCCTTCTATCGCCTTACCCTGCCTGACTGATATGAGGAAAATGGCTGTGTGTCTCCACACAGCCCACTTCTCCACTTGTACCATAATGAAACAAACCAGGCTCATTTCCCAGGAGAGAACTCGTCCAGCCCTGTCATGATCTTTAGTTGCTTTTCTCTGTACCCATCCCAGCCAGAATTCATTCTTCTTGAACAGGAGGGTTGATAGTACAACACTGACGGATGGTCATCCTGAGAAACGCAGGTTCAAATCTGTCAGTGCTGGGGCAAGCCGCACAATGAGGAGTCAGAATTACATTTCACCGGCACAGAGGAGACAGCTATTGCCCCCGAAAAACATCCCAAACTGACTGAAACCCTATATAGCTGGTGAGGGGGAGCTGGGGGAAATAAGTTCCCTCTGTAGATTCCAGTTATGGTAGCGTTGAGCAGCTGAGGGACCTTATGTTGGTGTGTGTATGGGAGGAAATCCTCTTCCTGACCGCAACAGGTCATAACACAGTTACGAAAAATCTCTAGGTCTCAATGCTAAATGTATCAAATTCTGACTTCAGTCACAAAATCCACTGAATGTCCTGTATACATGTAGGAAGTGAAGCAGGGCTGGCCCTGAACCCTGCTTGGACTGCCTGAGAAATGCTGCTTTGAGATTTTGGGGATCGAGCCGATGACAAACACAACAAATAAGATGGACCAATGAGGAGCCTAGATTTCTCGGAAGACCACCCAGTTAAGGCAAACCCCTTGATCCAATTCCCATAATCCGACAGAGTCAACCAAGTCTTGGATTCTTGCTCCTCCCTTCCTTTTTGCCATTAAGCTCACCGAGTAACTCTGGGCTAGCCAGTCTTCCTCACCATAACCTACTTCACAGGGCTGTTGTAAGTGTCAGAGGGTGAACGGATAACCCTTATATCCCACCCTTACTTCCTCGGAGGAAGGGTGGGATGAAAAAGCAACAACAACACTATGATGGGCTAATCGGGGATCCAAGGAGATGCTTTCCATTTTGTACCCACAGTGCCTTGCACTCT